>NC_135766.1:4948757-5185447 GCF_052425735.1 Oculina patagonica
ACTACATCAGTTTGAGATCGAACATTTAACAAACCGATCGATTCACTGTAGTTGTCTCATTAATTTCTCTCCTGCGCTGTCGGTATTTCAACAAAAGTCTTTTCGTTCGTCGCCCTTTTATTTCTTCGTGCTTTCCCTAGCTAACAGGGCCTTGTGAGTTTTAAGATGCATTTTTTTCTGGCGCAAACAAATAATTAAATGAGAGGACGATATCAAGATGATCACGAGTACGAGTCAGGAACCGTGATCTACGAAAAGTACGAGTCAGGAACCGTGCAGCTAAGAAAAGACTTCGCATTTACAGCGGATACACTCAGCTTTGAGGAAAAGCCGGGTTTTTTCAGGAATTTTTTGGGCGGATATTATATCCCGTGATGGTCGGATTTACACAAAATGTCAAATTTTCGATCAGAAACAAACAATATGAAAGAGAACATGATTAAAAATGTTTTAGTTAAAGTACAATGTTACTAAAAATGGTCTGCGTTTGACCTTATCAGCAGAAATGAGCAGAAATATGAAAGAGAACATGATTAATTCATGAACATTCGACTTTACCAGCCGCGAAAAATATCACTTGAAACTTTGCAATATTGATGGCGAGGAAGTGCGCGAAAAAAATATTTATGTTGTTATTATGTCATCGATGTCGATGTGGTTTCATAATCGCTATTTTAAATGTTTGTTGACTGAAGATATTTTTTTTTTCAGATAGTCTTCTTATTATGCTATCTTAAATGCCCTCTTTCCCTTAATTCGGTGAAATTATCGAGAAATTTGATCAGTTTGGAGTTGTTGAAAGCGTGGGTGAAAGGCATTATTTTTTATTTCGAAAGTGATCGTAGGAGACGTGAACTGCGTGGTACAGTAGCCTGGGTTTTTACGCAACAATTAGCTTGCTTATGCTTTGTAAAAGTCGCACACAATCTGCTTTCATTCGAATATTATGTTCTTGTTACAAGTCTGTGGCTACATTCTGCTAAAAAAAAGAGCTTGCCCTTTATTCTCGAAGTCTCTTGATGAGTGATGACGCAAGATATCAGGCCAGGGACTTGATAATGAAGTATGAGAGGACATTAGATAGATCTTTAACAAGTTTGAATTGCAAAGAACATAAAATAAGTTGCTAATTTTCTTCGTAGAATGGAATTAAAATCAACTGATTTATGCCTGTTTTTTCGATTTCAACAAAATAAATATTAATAGTAATATATATGGCCATTTGAAACGTTGGCATTCTTGCGAAAGCAATCGTCGTTGTTAGGAGGTGAAGTAGTTTCCCCTGGCTAAAAAAAGCAGAAGTCGCATGCATTTTCAATACAACCAATCAGCAAACCCGAAACACCATGAAAAAACAATAGACAGGCCGAACTTTCGGCATATTCCAAACGCTCTGTTGCATTGAATCAGCGTCTTTATTTTTGTTCGGAAAGTATTTGCGATGGCCGTATTGGCGATATTTTTTCCCTTAAAATTGTGGTAATAAATTAAACATTTCAAAATTACACTTGCAAGAAATTTACAACGCAGTTTAATTTCTTGCAGAACGTTTTTAAACGTTAAAAAAAATTAAAAAAAAAAAAAAATTAAAATAAAATGTTATCGAACTAATGGTCTACCAACCTGTCTTATGCGCTATAAAAATATGGATTTTATTTCGATTAAATACGTTATAGAAATAACAAGTAAATGCGTTCTCCTACAGAGCAATTACCCATGAGCAGGTGTGTTAAATTGTCAGTAACATAATGTCGTGTCTTAAAATCTCAGAATTTAATTTGAGAGGCGAGTTGTGAATAATAATAAATCGGTGTCTCAAATTAAAATGATAAATGAGCACTTACGAGTGACAGTTTAGCTATTAATAAATATTCAATCAGAAGTAACAGTGTTTAAAGCAAACACTTCTCGAGTGCGTTCAAATGTGCAAGAATCGAGATACAAGAATCATCTCAGTGTGTATTCAACAAACATACAAGGTAGGTGCAAACCCAGCATCATTGAAGCATATCGTACAAAGCGCCAATCGTGTTTTAACTTTAAATTTCATGCTTTCAATACTTGGTGAACCTGGCATGCCATAGGAACTTTCTCAAAATAATATGTCGCCCTGAATGCAGAGTACACTACAAAAAGCTTTTTTTTTTTGGAAATGCGTAGTTAATCAATAAAGTGGCACAGCTCTCAAGTTAAAAACTGATCTCAACACAACATTTTTAATGTCCGCTATTTCGCGGTCTCTTCTAAATCCAAACAATTGCCTTAAGCGATGTCCGTAGCTCGAAGAGGATACGTTATATTTCCGAAGGTGCATGTTTACTCGTAAAAACAAATAAAACTACAGGACGATCCCATGTTCGAGCGCGAGACGGTATCCGCGCAGTTAAACCTAGCCTTCTCCGTCTCTTATCCTTGTGTGAATTTGTTGGAAGTA
This sequence comes from Oculina patagonica, assembly GCF_052425735.1. NCBI lineage: Eukaryota > Metazoa > Cnidaria > Anthozoa > Scleractinia > Oculinidae > Oculina > Oculina patagonica. The sequence goes on from NC_135766.1 coordinate 4,951,192, forward strand.
TCGTTGAATTTGTCGCCTCCAAATTGTTTAAAGACGATTTCGAGAGCGTATGAGACGTTAACCGCTTGATACGGGAGCCAGGATTTAAGGAGGCCCTGTTAGGGTAAGTATTCATGTCTCCCGTTTGAATTTCAAAGCTTGCGTGTCAAGTTGCAACTAAGAATAGTCCACATGTCGCTGCCGGAATTTCGTTATCTTGTCTAAAGGCGGACGCGAATATCTTAATGCACATGGTTAATAAATTATAAACAATGTGGCTTATACTTAGGTACACAGAGCAGGAGTTTCTCAGGTTCTTTATTTAATCTCGTCCTGACTCTGATGAAAGCTCACAGAGCAGCAGTTCCTCGTGCATTTTGAAAGAGCCGGTAAAATCACTTTCTAAGTTTTTGGCAGCTTAAAAAACGACGTGACTAACTTTAGTACACAAGAGCAAGAGTTTCTTTCAGGCATTTTAATTTCGTAGTTAAATGAGGCCCTGTCAGGGTAGGCATGCATGCCTCCCGTATGAATTTAAAGCTCGTCATGTCGCTATAATGAATGGCCCGAAAGTCGATGTCGAAATTTCTTTATTTCGTCTAAAAACGGACGCGAGTAACAGAGCAGGAGTTTCACGGGTATTTTAATTTCTCAACCAATTAAACTCGACTTGACTACCTAACCTAGGAACACGGAGCAGGAGTTTCCCTTTGGCATTTTAAAAAGGCAGTTTATGTTTTGTTTTGTTTTTTAAATGTCTCGACCAATTAAAAACAACGTGACTCTGAACTAAGTACGAGAAGCAGGAGTTTCTGGTGCATTTTGAAAGAGCCGTTAAAATTAATTTAAGTTTTTAATTTATTTAAATACGACATCACCTGCTTTAGTACACAAGAGCAGGAGTTTCTGGGGCATTTTCATATGGAAGTTAATAAAGCTGTTTTATTTCTTGACGGATAAAATTTTCTCGATTGACAAAATTCGATCGCTAAAAGTTTTTTTGACCGATTCCTCTACATTGACGGGCCATTTTTTTGTACTGCTGCGCGCTGTACAGCATTCGTCGATTTTTGTCGAATGTGGGTTTTTTATTTCACTCTCCTAGAATGACATCCTGCACTGGGCTTATTAGTTAATTTTGCTCACACTTCGCTATTCACAATAATATTCCCGCTCTTGATGAAATAAATAGAATATCCATATCACGCAAACCCTCAATATGTAAGTTTTTTTCTTTGAACTGTGCTTTTATGCTTTTATGCTTTAATGCTATGATTGAAGTTATAACTTGTTGATCAGCCACAGCCATAACGAAAAAGGATAGGTCAAGTAACGAAAGCATCCGCCTTGTTGCATTTATCCTCTTTTTGACTTGATTGTCTGTTAAATCTGCGGGCGCGAATATCTTAATCTAAGGTAAACAGAGCGGGAGTTTCTCAGGTTGTTTAATCTCGTCTTGCCTCTACACCAAGTACAAAGAGCAGGAAATCCTCCTAAGCTTAAATAACGACGTGATTAACTTTGGTACACAAGAGTGAGAGTTTCTCGGGCACTGTAACCCTCGGACGTACAGGGGGGATGCCACCTCCATAAGGTTTTTTTCTAAATTTTGAAAAGAAGATTTACTCCACAATGCTGAAACGTTCAGTACCTGTTTATTCATCCCTTGCCAAAATTTTTATATGTCAGCCATGTGCCCATGATAATTGACGTTGCCATGGCAACGTTATATTTACAAGCAGGTCTGGCCAAAAATCGTCATTTTAAACATTTTTCTTTATTTTTTCAGTTTTTTTTTTAAACAGAATTGAACAGTTTGTTTATTTTTTGACATTCCAAAAGCATTCTGGCTTGATATTGCATCAATTTTCGTTATTTTGGGACTTTCTAAGAAAATGGTGAAATCCAAGATGGCGGTTCTAATGTCGTCATGCGACGTCATTTGACGTCACAGCAACACAAATTATGTCATCTTGTAGAACAAGCGACGGAGCAGGTATTTCTTTGGTATTAAAAAAAGGCAGTTAATGTTTTGTTTTGTTTTAAATGTCTTGACCAATTAAAAACGATGTGCATTAACCCCCAGTTAAGGTCGCGGGGGACACCTTAAGCTCATCATTATGCATTTATTTAAAGCATATGCACGAAGTACAACGACTGACATCGACAACTTTACGACATATTTATGACTAGACAAAAATATGGGCGCGTGCGCGTGATTTGTAAAAAATCCCTGTTTCTTTGATATTTTAACCAATTTAAAGCAACACTTAGCGATATACGTTCATATAGATTGTAGGAAGTCTTTGAGCCTATTTTCATTTAAATTTGAATATTTCTGCAACTCAGAGAAATCACAAAAATATTCGGCATAAACAATCGTGTCCTTTTTAAAAACGCATTGTTCTCACCATAAAAGCGTGGAATATAATTACCATAATTACATATCTCCTTGGCAAAATGATCGTATTTAGGTCGGGACACCTTCGGAAATCTCAAAGTTTGGACTTTTCCGACTATTTTGTGGCAGAGAATACAGCACGGATACAGAACTTCATGACTTGCCACTGCAGATAGGTAACCTATGAATACTGTAGTGTGTCATAACAGAAACGGAATTGCTTTAAGAAAGAGGTAGAAGACATTAAATTCAAATTTGCTCACTTAAACCACCATAACTTGCTGGCAAACTTTAAATTAAAAGTGGTAAAGGAACAGAAAGCATAACATCAGACAAATTTTCGGAATAATTTTGATCAACTCCAAAAGTCTTCGGATCAACTTAGGAATAATTCTCCAGTAGACTTCGAAAATCTTCGGAAGACTTCGGGTTAACTTCGGAAAGCCAAGTAAAATCATGATCAAATTTGGGATTAATTGTACTGCTCTCGTCCAATCAGAGTCCAGTAATGTTGTTGAGTGTATTGCAGTGAACTCTCTCTTAACGGACAGCTCTATAAGACGGACACCTGGTGTTGGTCCCGTCCCTGCAGTTTTTCAGTCATTTTACAGTAACTTAACTCCCTATAAGACGGACACCTCTCTAAAACGGATAGTCGCAGCCAGACCCGACGGTGTCCGTTTTAGAGAGAGTTGACTGTATGAGGGACCTTATAACATACGTGAAAAAAATGTTTAATTCTGATTGGCTAAAAAAGGAGTGCTCGTGTTTCACCCTACACCTCTTTCGTGCTCTCGCCACTTCCTTGCGTGCTTTATAACAGAACAAAGCACGGCCAAGGCTTTTTTATTTGTTAATTACAATCAAAATCATGTGCTTACCTGTACTTATATTACACTCAACAAGGAGGAATAAAAGTAATATCAAATTGTACTCCCTAGGGGTACCGTATTACTTTCCTTTCCGAAGTTGAATAATTTTGTTGTTCATTGTTCCCTCCCAGTAAAAGCAATTTCTCTGCAAACTGGCAAAATCAACATGTCACAAATTCTACAGGAGTGGGGCTGCAGCAGCGAATGCTTATCATCGCAACATTGTCGATTACCACGTTGTGAAAACGTTGTGTTTCCACTTGCATTGAGTGGAAAAGGAACGGTACGTATATCGCTGTGTACTATATAACGTAGTGTCCCGGTACCTCGAAGTCCCCTCGCTATCTCAAACTAAGTCTATTTCCCTTGGATTTGAACCCACTTTCCAGTCATTTTTACTCGGTTAACTTGAACTCAGATAGCTCGAATTCCCCGCAAACTCGAGCTTCATTTCGTTTCCCTTGATCAAAATTTACCCGTTAAATACAACAACGACAACAACAACCATTTTAAACGAAATTATGCTTGTCACAAGGTCTGAAAAATGTTTAGTAACGAAGCTTTTGACTGTCTCGCACAGTCTTCTTCAGCGATTAAAGTGAGCTCACGTTGTCACGTGAATGCAAATTGTTTAATCACGTGACAGCAGGTTGCTAAATATGGCTGGAAGATATTAGCCCCCGTCTCTGTTCAGCTAAGGGCGTTCACGTCTGATATGAATGGCCTCTTTGATTTTTCTTTTGACATCATTCCCGTCAAGTATTTGTTAGCAAAGGAAGTGGTTTAACATTTACCGACCGATTAACAGCTTTTTTTAAGCTTCTTGATCTAATTTTTCACCATAATTAGGTTCAAGTATATGTAACACTGAGCCATGGTGAGCAGTTTTCACGTGTTCACTCGCCTGCTGCTGTGTGGGTTGAATCAGTCAATACACGTGGGTTCAAGGTGTGTGCACGTGAGTCAGGCATTGGAACAAATGGAACTGGAGTCCTTAACTGGCTGGCTATTCAAGATCATCCACAGATGAAACGTGGCAGCGTTAATTTTAATGGCATTTGGACAACAGAGTCTAAATGCGAGAAAGTTACATTCTCTCAGGTAAGATGACGTGATTTTTTACAGGTATCAATCACGAAAATGTTTTTTGACTGACACGCATTTATTTCTTTGAACAAATTGCAGAGCTTTGGTGGAAGACCTTCGGTGTTTGTCTCAGCTAAGTACACACGCGACACCAAGCCTGATGATGCAATGTATGTTTGGGTAGAGAACGTGAATTCCGCAAGCTTCGAAGTGTGTCTCCGGGAGTTCTTGGCGTTTGAAGGAAAACACCAAGATACCATTGTGGTGGGTACACTTGGCACAATTTGTTTTCTGGATCGCTTATGTTTGAATGTTTATCGCGTTTTAAATAGGTTGGCTGAATTCTTGATAGGTGGAAAATAGCTAAGGATAATAACGGTTGTTATAAGACACTAAACGACCAAATATAATGTTCCCAGTGACGTCAATCCTTCCTGCGGGCGCTTTTAACCCTCAAGTGTACAAGGGGGGGGGGGGGTGGCGGCGGGGGGGGGGGTGGTGGATGCCACCCCCTTGTTTTTTCGAATTTTGAGATGAAGATTTACCCTGCAATGCTGAAACTTACAGTGGCTGTTTATTTGTCCCTTGCGGAAGGTTTGATGTTTCAATCTTGTGTCCTTGATATTTTTGGGACGATTAAAAGCAGAGGGCCTCACAACGTTAGGAAGACTATGGCACAATTCTTTGCCGGATCTCACGTAGCTTGGAGATTGTCCAATACAAAGTGCCGTTGTACTAGCATAGCAACGTTGTACGACGGTGGACGGTGGGGGGTTGAGTTTGCTTGTACGTCCAAGGGTTTAGACAGTTTTCTTAAGTTAATTTTTATTTTAAATTTTAGCTCATTGTATAGCACAACTGAGTATTTATATAAAAGTGCTATATAAATGTTAATTATTATTATTATTATTATTATTGACTGTGCCTCCATAGATCAAAAAACCTGGGGAGGGGATCCATCCACCCCCCTCCCCATTGTACGACGGTGGACGATGGGGGGGGGGTGAGTTTGCTTGTTCTTCCAAGGGTATAGACATAGCTACATTTATGGCCAATGGGAATAATTTAGCGTCGTAACTGGAATAATAATAATATATCAGTTATTTGGCACAAATTTTGGAAATTTCTTATTGGCTATTTTTTTCACAGGACTGGTTTGCATTCTCCGGCAATGGTTCTGATTTCAGCTTCACGAAGACAGGTGAAATGGATTTTCCCAACATCGGTAGTCCTACAGCGGACGATAATTACGGCTTCTGCCAGGTAAGTGTGTTGAAAAGTGTCAATCACATCGAGTCAAATTGAAATGGAGGCCTTTATGTCATCAACCAGTATAAATTACTTTAGTAACTGTAAAGATAAAAGCAATTTCTTTTCAAATTAAGTTGAAATATTATCTCCTAGATGGGCATAAAATTCCTGGACGTTTCTTTCAGGTTGGTTATTTTCAGAGAGGTCTAACGTCAGGGGGCTAATTTTTGGATGAAAATGTACATTTTAAAAGATTTTGGATTTCTATTAAAACGGGATACTGTGTCTGACTACCGCATAATAAAACTCTTTAAAAATATCACTTTATAAAATAACTCAGATACTACGCACGCTCTGATTGGTCAAATTGGTTTAAAAACTATGTATTACTGTACTAGTAAACTCCCTCTTCCCGACATGGCCGTACTGCTACGCTCGACCACGCATAAGGACGAAGAATTAAAAACGTTTAATTGTTTTATGTCTTCCTTTGGTCTAGGTGATGGTTAAAACAGAGTATGTGGTTCTCGTAAATGAAAATTATAATACTGAGGGTGGATCACTTCAATAAATTTTCCCGCCCACTACAGTTGAAGCGAAGTAACTAGAGAAAAACCACCATCCTATCCTACCAAATTATTCCCAGATAAATTTTAGATAAACTCACAAAGTATGGCAGGGTTTGGTTAAATCTTGAAAAAGTTATAAGCGTTCAAAGTCAGCGCGGGCCTCAAAAGCCTCCCCCGGTCAGAATAGGGTTAACCTACCATTCCTTTTGGGTGAGGGGGACTTTTTCACCTGGGGGTATATTTCGGAATTTTCGGAATTTTCCTTACTGTGGAATTGCTAGCATTGAAGATCCGTCAGAGCCCGAACTGTAGAGGTATATGTTTACCAAATGATAAAGAAGCGAGAATTTCGCAATTTGCTGACGACACAACTATCATAACAAATAGTACAGACTCCCTCAAATCACACCTTCAAACTATAGAGGTATTTGGGGACATCTCAGGGCTAAAATTAAATAGGAAGAAGACCAAAGCAATGTGGTTAGGTTCAATGAAACACAATACTTGTAAGATTCTGGAATTTAAAAGTACGAGAGCGCCAATTAAAGTTTTAGGGACCTTTCTATCATACAACCAAGATAAGAACATTGAAGAGAATTTCCTCAGTAGAATTAGGAAAATGAGAACTAAATTGAATTTATGGCTTTCTAGGGATCTCACGCTCTATGGCAAATCCTTATTGGCTAAAACGTTAGGTGTGTCCCAATTAGTCTACGGGGCATCTTTGCTTTCCGTTCCAAATGCAGTTATTAAAATTGTTCAAACACAACTCTTCTCTTTTCTATGGAAAAACAAAAAAGATAAAATAAAGAGAGCAGTTATATATCAACCCCTAGCGGAAGGGGGACTAAATTTTATTAATTTTGCAACAATGGTGAAATCCTTACGCTTAGCATGGATAAGTAGGTTACTAGGTGATACCGACGACTTATGGAAAGCAATCCCGAATTACTATCTTTCAGAGTACGGTGGTCTCCACTTTCTTCTCAAATCCAACTATAATGCTGAATCCATAAACAAATGTTTACCTAATTTCTATCGAGAACTGCTACAATATTTCCAAGAATTTAAAAACAAGACCAATATATTTTCTTACGGTGAATTCTTACTGTGGAACAACAAGGCCATAACCATTGAAAATCATCCCGTTTTTTGGAGATCTTGGTTCGAACGAAAAATTCTTTATGTACAAGATGTTCTAAATGCGAATGGGAATTTTTTAACGATTGAAGAATTCCAAAACAAGTTTAAACTTAAAACAAACTTTCTTCACTACCTTCAATTAATTGCTGCTATCCCATCGGATTTAAAAAAGAAAGCTGCCACAACTGAAGTGCCCTCGCAAGAAATGTCAAACACAACAAATATATCTTCTTCAGGGATTCCTACCATGGATTTAACTGAAATGCGCTGCAAAAACTACTATAAAATTCTCAATGGAAACTGTACCACCGAGCCTACTGGTATAAAAAACTGGAAAAACAAATTCCCTGATCTCTTCACAGATTGGGGAAAAAAATTTTCGTCTATATATAAATTCACAAAGGATAATAAATTAAGACAATTCTCGTTCAGGCTACTGCACAGAATAATAATGACCAAAAAGGAGCTCTTTAAATTCAGACTAGCTGAGGATGAAGCATGCACTCTTTGTCTTCGACCAGACTCTATAGAACATACATTTCTAGACTGTACCGTAACAACAGCCTTTTACTCGAAAGCCATATCATGGTTCAATCATGAAAATGACGCCGACATTACACTTTCAAATAAACAAATAACTTTTAACGACATCCCCCGTTTAACTCACCTAACCGATTACCCAAGACGCAGACTACACCTTTTCGTCATTATCCTAAAGCAATACATTTACGTTTGTAAATGTTTAGACAAGAAACCAGACATGCAGGAATTTCAAAGAAAAGCTATATTACAATGGCAAATAGAGAAATGCGCTCTTCCCTAAGTCACAGAGTCTCCCGCGAAGACTTTTTATTTACTTCCTCTTTTGATTTAATTAGCCATTTGAGACAGACACACTAAACCAAAGCCCAAAATCTTATCCTGTTTCCACCAACACTGCTCTTAAATTTAATTTGTTGTGTCCATAGAAAGTAACTAAGGTGTCGTTCTGTATAGCACTACGAGTAATTACAACCAGGCAAGTAAGCTTAACTAGTGAATAGTGATTTTGTATTGTGATGTATTGTAAGTTATGTTTTGCTTAGCAATGTAAAGTAACATTACGCTGCTAGTGACCGTTAGTAAATGACTGTTAGTATAAGTTAGTGATAAACACTGGTGATTAATCCAATAAGCAGAGCAATGTAATAACTAGAGTGATGCTGAGTAATGTATGCAGTTTGTTTAAATAAATAAAAAATAATTTTCATTTAAAAAAAAAAAAAAAAAAAAAAAAAAAAAAAATATTTCGGAATTTTTCTGTCTTTCTTCATTTTATTTTACAGGAAGTGCAGTATAACACCACGTTTTATGAGTCCCCATCTGTGTTTGTTTCTGTTCGTCATTATTATGACCGTGATGTAAATGATCATGTCCCGCCAGAAAACAACATTATTTCAGCCTGGGTAGAGGTAAGGTTTCCGAGTTGTCCTCACATGACGCTTGACAGACTCGATTGCATTCAGCCAAAATTATTCTTGAACCTTGGAACTGCTATTATTATGCAGAAAATCAAAAATTCCTCTATTTAGTTTTCCTAAATTGACATTTTCTTCATAGGAAGTTCGTCTGACATCCATGAGAATTTGCGTTAAGGACTTATCTGGAACAGGAAGTCAACACGACCCCCTGACTGTCAGTTATGTTGTGATTGGAGGTTGGTAACAAATGGAATTGCAAATTTGGCATTTTATATTTCATTTAAGATTTTTCCAAAGTCGAATATACAAAAAATAAGCGAGAATGAGTCTACGATCTTTGTAGCAATCACTTATTTAAATTTCATTTTCGTTGATTTTAAGCAAACTCAAAATTACTGTGCCCTTAATTTTCCTTTCCTTACAGACTTGAATCAATGCCTTGATGTACACTGTCCTTCGTTTGGAGTGTGTCAGACTATCAGTGCCCATGAATTTCGTTGCCTGTGTAACGAAGACTGCCCTTCCTATCAGGATCCAGTGTGCACCGCGAATGGCACAACATATGACAACAAATGCCTGTACGAGTTAAGTTACTGCAGGGGACTGGACAACAATACTTTTTATCATCCAGGGAGCTGCGAGGGTAAGTGAGGAGCTAGTAAATTAGGGCTTTCAAGATCTGAATTCTAAAAGAAGAATACAAACAAATTGCATCAATTTGGTAAGAAATTAAGCAGGACATTAGGAACATTAAACAATGCATAGTGATCATTTTATTGAGGCGTTGGCAACGTTTCACATAAGCGTGAATTGCATACAATTTTTTATCTTGTCAGGGAAACGGCCGGCTTGATCGCTTGCTTCAGAGATCTGCGTTCTACTCACAACATATATTAATTCGTTTTGCTGTGATCTGCTGGGTGTCTCCTTAGCCTTTAGTATTTCTTTGGTAAATCTATACATCTGGTGCGAAAGTGACTTGACTTGTATTGTCAGTAACTGTGGCTATCGGTTGACAATACAATTCAGCTGCCGTGCCACTAATTATAAACAGTGCTATGTTTTGTGGAACCACTGTCTATTTCTTATGACAGGTTTTACTATTATCAGAAACCCATAAGGGTTGAAACGTGTAACTCCCTATGATTCGCATTGTACAAAGCGTTTGCACATTCGTTTACACTAAGTACCATATTTGGAAAATTACGAGAACCATTTAACCAATCAAAATTAATATATTTGGATTGAATTCACAGCGCGCGCTAGCTCGCGCTCGATGGCGTAATCTTGTTTTTGAACAAGCCTGGTTGAATAAAGTTAAATTTGTTTAAATTCTCCTGTTTCATCTTCTTGAAGTAGTCTGGAGAATTTCGCTTCGATACATTTAATGTATTTCTTTAGTGTCTGTAAGAAATTTACGGCGTTTAGGTCGAAATTCAAGCAACTTACCGCAAAACCAAAAATTATGTTGCGTGTGTCATTACGTGTATAAAGCATTCGCGTACAAATTCTTCGTGTTTCCAAATATGGTACTTAGCAAAATGAATATTCAAACGCTGTGCACGCGCGTTACACGTTTCAACCCTTATGGGTTTCTGATTGTTTCTGCTATTATTTATTGCTTTAGGCCTGAAGTCTAATTACGAGGGGTCCTTCTTAAATAAGATCTAGAGCAGTTTCTTAGGAATTGATAAATATGTTTTTTTGGTGGCAAACCATTTTGAAGCGTTAAAAAATGATAAATGGTGAGGTTTTCTTCGGGGGGGGGGGGGGGGCACTATAGATATGTATGTTGCGCGCGCGTAACTAGTGCCGGTCTTAAACCGCGCATTACAATTTAAAATCCTTAACAACAAGGGCGCCTGTTAAAACTTCAAGAAAAGAAGGAAGAGTTGCAACTTTTTAAAGACCAAGGGACAACAAAAACGGGCGTTTATTACGCCATAATTGTTATTATAATGCGAATTTCATAAATAACATACTAAGCATCCATGTATGTTGGCACTGACTTTAATTGTCAGATGTAGATGACCTTTCAGTTTAAGGGTTATTAATGATTCGGACACGTGACTTCTTAAATATGGCAATTTTTTTTAAACTCTTGATGGACTCTTCAATGTAACAAAGTTAGGCGAAAAGCTTTTCCGTAGGAGGTTGGTTTCCAAAACATGACGTTAGCAACAAATTTGGTAATTAAGAAGGACGCCCTTAAATGTCAAGTGAACAGAAATTTCAAAATGCCATTTTAACTAACCAAACGCTAAAACTATCCATTATTGAGTAAAATTAAGGAAAATGTTTGCTTTCCGAGCCTTAAAGCGTGAATTACAGCAAAAAATACGAAGATTTCCAAAGGCTTCGCGAAAACGTTTTTGAATGACTGCGCACTGAAATGGAAGGAACGGAACGAGTTTTCGACGTCATAATTGGTGTTTGTGAAGACTACCGCAGACCGATTCCGCAGACCGCACCGACGGCAACGTCAACGACAACGTCTGGTGGAAAATAAATTTATATTTTATTTGAGAATCTCGCAACTTTCCGGACGTATTCTGCCTATTTATCGCTTTAAGAACAAGCTCCCGCTGAATATTCAAAGAAAGCGTTCCACCCCAAATAGAAAAAAAAAACAAAAATTAGCCGTTGTGGCTGACGTTGTCCAAAATACGCATAATGTCGTCATTTCACGTTGTTGTTCAGCAGGGAAAAGCTTTATTGAAGTGTACCACGACTTAACTCACGTGCAGATAATTCTGCTCATTAACGTTAAATGCTTATGAGAAAGAACAATAGAGATTCCTGATTTGTTTTCATACCAGCGTGCATTCTACCTATGTTTCACATAATATGCAAAACGACAGGAAACAAAACTTTAAGCTATTTTTGAGCTTTTGCTATTTTATTTAAAAAATGCAACTCCCTGAACAACAACCAACAATCAATCAACTGAAAAACGGCCGAACAGAACGAAATAACTGCTTCAAATGTCACTAAACACATTTATTAAGATTTTAAGGTGCGGTCTGCGGAATCGGTCTGCGGTTGTCTTCAAAAACACCAATTATGACGTCATAAATTTTTATTTCCGATAATTTTTCGACAATTTTTCCGAGCACTCCACGATTATGAACATCCTAAAAAGCATTTTTCAACTTGCAGTTTCTCTGCGATGTAATGTCCGATTACTTTGAAACTTTGGGATATGTTTATCTGGCCCTTAATAAACACATGGGCAAAAAATAACAAAAATCGAAATTTCTGTTCATTTGATCTTTAACGCCTTTTTATTCTCAAACAGGTTTCCCCATTGCGCATGGCCGTGTAAAACTCCTTCAAATTCCCGATTGGTGTGATTCAAGCTGCAAGACAGTGGTATTCCCGCCATACCGGTTCTATCCGGATAAACAAGTTCATGTACAAATAACACTTAATCACATGAACTTAAATGACTCGGTAACAGTTCACCACGCTATCACCTCGTGGACGGAAAATGTGAATACGCGTAATTTTACAGTCTGCGCCACGCAATCTGGGAGGAATGGAAAGAACTTTAACCCACTTGCGACTGTGGACTGGATGGCGTATCAAGGAGCAACGCCCGAAGTAATGACGGGAATAATCAGCATGAAAAAATGGTGGTCTGGAACAAATTGCGAGGATGTGACATTTCCAGAGGTAAGATTAAAATACAAAATCGACCTAAAATTTGGTCACATCTTTTTTAGAATTGCAACACATTTGCAAGCAATTAAGATGTTCAACATGGAGTCATCCAATAGGGAGTCATGCCACGATTTTACATGCCTCTGTTTTTGATTGCAGGGCAAATTTAACGAGGCGCCTGTAGTATTGGTGACGTCAGAACATCTAAGGAGTGGTAAAGAGTATGATGCCGCGCTGATCTGGACAGAGGATGTAACCAAGGACTCATTTCAAGTCTGTCTGCGTGAATTGCAAAACTTTGATGGAAAGCATGAAGATATTAATGTGGTATGTGATCAGATAGTTCATTTACTTGGATTGAACCCCAAGAATTAAAACATGATTGTTTTCTCCTGGCAAGTCCTGAAACACCAAAATTAATCTGAAACACTTTCTTTGGTATGTGAGTTTAAATTTTATATATAATATATTCAGTTAAATGTCTTGACGATCTTGCTCTTTATACTTATCCTGAATTATGTTGTTATTTACGAGGAAATCAAACTGTACTATGAATCTTTGACACTGTATTTGCAGAACTGGATGGCGTTTTCTGAACTTCACAAGCCACTCTTTACTGAACATGGCTCTGTGAAGTTTCCAAACACAAACCCACCAACAGATGAAAATAACAACGCTTACTGTGAGGTAACATTACAAATGCGCTTTGATAACAAAAGACTTTTATGGATACAGAAACATACCGGTATCTGGGAGGCCATGGCTTCGATTCCCGTCGGGGACTCAGAATTTTTCTTTGTCCCATGCTCGTGTCATCTTCATTATTTATCACCGAGCTTAAAATTTACCATCTTTATTATTTACTACAAACTTGATGAATTCGACATTGCTGATCCTAGCAGTATGCAGGACGTGTGTCACTTATCAACCTGGTAAAATGGCCCAGCTCACAACGAGTCTCTCGTAGCTCAGTTGGTTAGAGCGCCCTACCGGTATCTGGGAGGCCATGGGTTCGATTCCCGTCGGGGACTCAGAATTTTTCTTTGTCCCATGCTCGTGTCATGTTGAATACTTCATCTTCATTATTTATAACCGAGCTTAAAATTTACCATCTTTATTATTTACTACAAACTTGGTGAATTCGACATTGCTGATCCTAGCAGTATGCAGGACGCGTGTCACTTATCAACCTGGTAAAATGACCCAGCTAACAACGAGTCTCTCGTAGCTCAGTTGGTTAGAGCGCCCTACCGGTATCTGGGAGGCCATGGGTTCGATTCCCGTCGGGGACTCAGAATTTTTCTTTGTCCCATGCTCGTGTCATGTTGAATACTTCATCTTCATTATTTATAACCGAGCTTAAAATTTACCATCTTTAATATTTACTAGAAACATTTATATTTGAAATATTCCCACCAAAATCAATCAAATTTGTACGATCGTTTTTTAAACGATTTGGAATCATGAAAATAAGGATTCGGACGACTGAACTATAAACTATAGGAAAAAAACTTATCTCTTGGGATGTTAATCCTATTCTCACTGGGAGCCCCCAAGCACAAACGCCCCTAATTCCTTTGGGATATCACTTGTTTACTTCCCTGCTTCTGTATATACTCGAGGGAGTCAACTGTGCATAATTTTTGGCTAGTTCAGTATAAATAAGTCTGTTTTGTCCTGTTTTTCACTCTCTTCGTTTGAACGGACGCCAGACATCAGATCGTCGCCCCACCCTCCTCCCCGCAGCGATGGCTCACCTTTGTGCCTTTATAGCTCCCGCTCTTTTCCGCCTCCGGGCTCGCCTCTTCCCATATCTTATCCCAACCTGGGGCGTTTAGGAGTGGGGGCTCCCGGTGGGAATTTATTACGAGCTGATGTCAAGGGAAAGAAGGACTCAGTGAACAATGAACCTTGCCTATAAAGCTAATGGAACCGCCCTAAAACCTTATTGGATAGAATTTGCGCAATTTTGGTACCTGGTACCAATGAGACATAACGGGTTATCACAGGTATCATTTCGCGACATAAATAACATTATGCCTTTGTCCATAATGTTTGCTTATAACTGCAGAAAGCAGCTCCTCTGGGACTATTTCTGCTAAAATACTTTTCCCGGGGCTTGGAAACAAATTTTCTTTTTTTTGGAATAGGCTGTCGTAGCTTACTATCTAGAAAGGAGGTCGGAGGGTTTAACTAGAAAAGATGGGATTCTATAAGAGTGGGAGAGGGGGATTTTAGTGACGCGACTGATTAATAAAGTAATTGTGGTATTTTTTATATTCTACAGTTCGTGCAGTTTACACGAACTTACAAAAAAACACCATCAGTCCTGATATCAGCTAATCACAGCACAACGGCCAGCGGAAACTCAGCACCAGTTCACAACGGTATAACCACGTGGATCGAGGTAAGTCGCATTTTTTAGAACGACACATGTAAAAATGATCATTGAGTTAAGGGGGGTCCTTCTTAACTACCAATTTGTTGCTAAGAAAGACTTTTGACCGTCAAAATTTGGAAACCGAACCTCCTATGGATGAGATTTTGCACAACTTAGTTCTATTGAAGAGTCCTTCAAAAGTTTCAAAACACAGCCGTATTTGACACGTCACGTGACCAGAATAGAAAAGGCGCATAGATCTAAAAATTAAAATCAGCGTCAACAGATAAAGAATGTCTACATGCTTAAGGCTTCGTATGGTTTTTAGGAAATTCGCATTATAATTTAAATTATGGCGTAATAAAGACTCATATTTTTGGACTTTCTTCAGTAGCATCCCTTTCTTACATGTAAATGGTAATTCCATACGAAGGCTTATGGAGAAAGATATGTTATGTCTAATTCTTTAAAAAAAAATCGGAACTTTACTTTTCTCTCTAAAGTTTTAGGGATTTTAAACTCTAGCGCACGGTTTGGGACTGGCACTAGTTAAGCGCGTGCAATATGAATTTTTTTTCAATTCAGATGTCCTCCCCACCAAGAATTCACCGTTACGCATTGCCGAACGATCCAAAATAGCTTGTCACCAAAAACCCTCTTGAGCAATTCCTTAGCAACTGCTCTAGATCTGTAGTTAAGAAAGACCCCCCTTAACAAACAAAGAATTTCAAAATGGAAGAACGAAGTGCAAACACGAACACAGAGCATAGTTGTGTTTTTTGGTGCAGGATAAGACACAGATAATTGACTTTCATGTTTTGAGATTGTAAGATTCTAGTTTGATCCAGTATTATTGGTAGCCGCGTGAGAGGAGGGGCCTGCGTGTAGTTCCCATTTCCTTTGATGTACGTAGGCAATATTATCTGCCTCTTGAGATTTTTGTGTAATTCTTTGCTATACGCATAGCCTTGGAAAGATTTTCGTTTGAGCTCGACGGTATTATTTATCCATTAAAAGCCATGTTTGAACAAGTGTAGAAATACGAGAAAACTTTGTTGAGATAGTATAGCAATTGATTTGCAGAATATGAACGCCTCTGGGTTTAGAGCCTGCATTAAAGAATTGTACGAGACAAGATATGACCCTGTGTCAGTGAGTTATGCGGTCCTTACAGGTTAGTAAATACTTCTTTTTAGATGCTCTTTATTCCTATGCACCACCAGCACCTTCTTCTTTTCTCTTCTCTTCTCTTCTCTTCTCTTCTCTTCTCTTCTCTTCTCTTCTCTTCTCTTCTCTTCTCTTCTCTTTTCTCCCCTTCTCTTTCATTCTCTTCTCTTCTCTTCTCTTTCCTTCTCTTCCCTTCCCTTCCCTTTTCTTCTCTACTCTTCTCTTCCCTTCCCTTCCCTTCCCTTCTCTACTCTTCTCTTCTCTTCTCTTCTCTTTTCTTCTCTTATCTTATCTTATGTTATTTTATATCATCTTCACTTTATTTTCTTTCTTCCTTTCCCTTCCCTTCTCTTAGTTCTCTTCTCTTCCATTCTCTCCTCTCCTCTTTTGATATATTATATTTAACAATTATTCGCCGAAGGCGAAGTGATTATTCGACAGTAATCACTGAGCCTGAGGCGAATAATTGTTTTAGTATAATTTTCAGATGTGAATATCAAAAACTGCAAAATAACAACAGAAAACACAAAAACAACAGACAGAAGTGCTTGCTTGCATACGTGTAAACCAGTTTAATTCAAATTGAAATCGTAATTTACACTCAAGTTTTAGCAATAAAACGCAACAAAACAAACACTACGAAAAATATAGATATCTGGTACCTTTGTTTAAATGTTGGTGTCTCCTGAGCAATTGTGTGAATCCTCTCGAAACTACTAGCTCCAGTGAGAAGAGAACTAAATAATGTTTTGGCAGTCGATCTGACCGAGTACGTGGCCGTGTGCAATCTCCAAAACCACCATGTTTACGATCAATTCTAATGCATTGAAAACCATCTCTTGAAAATATTTTCGGTCCAAAAGCCTTGGTAGTAAATTTGCAAAATTTCCAATGTTTCAAATATCCAGGACTTGGAGTGATTTCTTTTAAACGAGAGAAAATTTCATTCAGCAAATGCCCCATGTTCACTGGCCTGGATGGCAAACGTGGCATGGCTTAGTAGCCAACCCTTGAGAGGTTATATTCACCGCCTAGCGCGGTGAATATGGCATCACAGTCCGAGCTTCTCGACCAATCAGAATTGAATTCACCTCTGGAAATTATACTAATATATTATATTCCATTCCTTCTCTTTTAATCTACTCTATTCTTTTCTATTCTATTCTGCTTCAATACAAAAAACTGCTTTTGCTTACAATGATTTTACAGTACTCTCAATGATACAATACTTGAACTACATTACGCTACATCATTAAAGAATTCTATTGTTGCTAACAATACGTGTTTCTTCCATTAAATACAACTACTTACGTTCTTCTAACAAAAAATAGTAAATACTACATACCAAGCGGTGAAATCAAATAAAGGTAACTTACATTTGGGACTATTTTCGATTATAAGTCACCACTTAATTTTCTTCGATTCTGATTGGTTTAAATTGATCACGTGACGTGATAGTGTTTATATGCGGAGGGCACTATCAGCCCATATTGCCCGGCCGTAAAAAAAAAGGCCCGTACGCATGCCCGTATGGATAGTACTCGTCCGTGAAAATTGTGCAAATAAGCAGGCGTACAGAAAAATAAAAAAAAAGAAGATGCTTGTTTTTAGTGGTGAACGATAGAAATGATAAATTGTTTTTGTCTTGGAACTATCGGTTTGATTGTTGTCCCTTGGAAATTTGACGTTCTTAATGTGCTACTATGATCAAATTTTTGATTTTCATTTTTTACATTTTCGTGAACAATTAGTCTTTCTTACTCACCATGCCAAATTTCAATCTATTACGAACATCAGAAGTCGTTTTATTATAACATTTATTCCAAAGAATTAACGGCCGCCATTAATCAACCTTGTTCCAAAGCTTGGTTGCGAATAGGGAGAAAATGACGTCAAAGCCCAAAAATACCTCACGGGGTGAAATTAGAATAACAATCAGCATAGAAATTTGCACGAAAAACAAGTCCGAAGTTTTTTGTTTCTTTTTGCGTGATTTTCAATACATATAGACCTTATTTATAAATGGCGAAACGCGCGGAAGAGTTTGGGTCGAGTACATGAAAGCGAGGCGAGTGAGGCTTCGGCTTCGAACCAAAACAAAGAAAATTATGGCGAATTGAAGTAGTATTTGTTAACTCTTGAAATATCTCGTCGGTTAGAAAGCAATTCTTAGGTTTTGATGACTACCATTGGAATCTCTGGTTTGTCAACTGCAGATATGGCCGTATGGTTTCGAATTCAACACAAATCATGGAAAAATTTTGTCGGAAAACCGCATCGATTCTCTCAGTCTCTTCACTGCCTGCTCGTGTACAATTGTAATCCAGACTACTTTCAAGTTTCCTTTTTATGGAAGACCCTAGAAGCTTGCAGGAAGGCAGAGGAAAGAAACACGATATAGAAAAGACATTGGAGCTTGTTAAAAAATTAACATGTCTCTCGATACGGTAAAAAAAATCGCGATTACATAAAGACACAAGATTTCTTGAGTATATTTTTTGCCTTCAAACGCATTAAATGTAATAAGCTAAAATGTTGTTCACAACGGTTATTCATTCTTTATAGACGTTATTTGTAACAAATCCTTAAATTTTAGAATAAGTAAAGCCAAGGAAAGTGGAAATAGGGTATAAAAAGTGAGCTTTCAAATTATAAACTTTTCAAATTGAAATAAATTTCACAGCGGTAAGATTCTTGCAATTTTAAACATTCCGATACGTTTGCTGAATTCAGAATTCACTTATTTGATGCCAAATCGTCTTGCTGATTATTTTGTCCATATATACTGATCCATTTGTGATTCTAAAATTGTGTATACATTTGAATTCTCGGGCTCGAATGCCGAGGTTAGTGGGTGAAAGTTTTGTAAAACGATAGACTATACTGAAATATTTTTAACCTGTTTGCGTAGTCGCACAATGTTGGCGATTTTTTTTACTTTCCATATCCAGGGACGCGCAAAATCGCTATAGTCTCTATAATATCTATATCCTCTCTTTTTGCCGCTTATTCTTTTTTAAAAGTTTATATGGATTGGAAAAATGCCTTTTTGCCAGCTTACAAGTCTTTCATTAAAACGAATTTAGTAATATGGATAATAACTGTAGCAGGCAGTTAAGAGACTGAGAGAATCGATGCGGTTTTTCGACGAAATTTTTCCATGATTTGTGTTTACTTCGCATCCATACGACCGTATATGCAGTTGTCAAACCAGGGATTCCAATGGTAGTCATCAATAACCAAGAATCGCTTTCTAATCGACGAGATATTTCAAGAATTAACAAATACTACTTCAATTCGCCATGCTTTTCTTTGTTTTTGGTTCGAAGCCGAAGCCTCACTCGCCTCGCTTTCATGTACTCGACCCAAACTCTTCCGCGCGTTCCGCCATTTATGAATAAGGTGTATTGTTATTATAATTTCAACCCGTGAGGTATTTTGCAGCCTTTGACGTCATTTCCCCCCTATTCGCAACTAAGCCTTGGAACAAGGTTGTTTAATGGCGGCCATAAATTATCGGAAATAAACGTTAAAATAAAACGAATTCTGATGTTCGTAATGGATTAAAAATTGGCAAGGTGAGTAAGAAAGTCTTATTGTACACGAAAATGTAAAAAAATGGAAATCGAAAATTTGATCCTAGTGGCACTTTAAAACTAGCGTATAAGCCCTCGAAGCTTCGCTTCTTGGCCAAATATTTGTTTCTTAACAACTTTCCGCGGAGCAACTATCAGCCAAAAGTTCTTCGACAGAAACTCTCTATTGTTTAAATACTTCTTGGAGACCCAAAAATCTAGAGAAATCAAAGTAGCTGACATGCAACGGGTTAAAAAACAATTCTAGATAACATGCATTACTGAGGTCTGTGAAGTGCCACTGATTGGCTGTTACAGTCAAGAGTTAAATAATATGGATGAATCGCATACGATACACAAAACACAAAATGGCAAGACCAATGCAACGATTGTTGATAACCATTAGATTGTTGCGGCGCTTACATGAGAGCTGTTTCGAGAAAATAACTCATTCAGTGTTGAAAAAACTGAGCCTTCGTTTAGGAGTGGAAATAAGATCATTTCAAAACACAACGAAACAATTTTCGCAACCATCCTCATGCTGTCATCAGGGACAAAAGAACTAACAGAAGTTTGATATTTGCGCAGATATTTGTGAAGCTGGATGGAGTTATTTTGATGGCTTCTGCTATTTCACGAGCAAAACCTGCACAGACTGGACTGATGCACTATCAAAATGTCGACAAAAAAACTCTGTTCTTGTTGATGTGAACAGCAATGAAGAAAATGTATATATCCAACACAGACATAATGGTGAGAAATCGTGGCTGGGATTGAACGACAGATCAACAGAAGGTGACTTTACTTGGGCGGATGTTGGACGGGCGAACTTTACAGCTTGGGAAAATAACCAGCCTGATAATTACAAAGAAGAAGATTGTGTTCACGCCCTTGGTTTAAAGTCGAACTACGAGTGGAATGACGTGAAGTGCAGCGACTGTCATGAGTATACTTGTAAGAAAGGTAGGTAATAAACAAATAAATAAACAAAACCCATAAGTAAAAGGTAAATAAATAAACTACCAGCGAGTCGAACAAGTGGAAAAGTAATTAAGCAAAAGTTGGAATAAAAAAATCAAGCGAGCGAGAAAGTCAGAATTAAAGAATTAAGGAGTGAAGAGTGACAAGCGAACAAGCGAGAAACTCAAGCTTGTTTTCACGACAGTGTTTCTCACTCTGCTTATTTATTTAGGTTCAGTCTGGAAATCGGTCCAAAATGAATGATTAGGGATGAAGTATGTTTACAGATGCTTCATCTAATTCTAATGTTTTTAATTTGCTTGAAGTATTTTTTCGTTGAAATAACTGTGTATAAACGTTCATTGATAATTGATTAAAATTTTGTGTGTGGCTACTATAAAACGGTGTTTTCATTTTTTGTTTTATTTTGTTTACTCGACAGACCTAAATGAGTGCAACAGAGAGATTTATTTCTGCCATCAGTTTGCCACATGTGTGAATTCGCGTGGTTCATTCTCGTGCACCTGTAACCAAGGTTACACTGGAAATGGATTTGAGTGTTCAATTATCAGCATTTCATATGTAGGCAAGTCAGATTGTTTCTTTGCAACATTACACGACTGTTTTTTTCCCTTGTAAATTGGTGGCTAAAAAACGTCCCCATCAGCCAGTAGGGATTTACAAATAATATTCCTTTTTCTATATACAGTGACTGCAATTAGCACAGTATATTTCTGAATACATTGGCACATAGATGTCAGGGTTCCTTTTTTTTCAAAACTTTCCAAACGAAAATTTACTGCAAATATATGCATTTTTTGCCTTCTAAAACGTCCAGTCTAGATTAACAGAATTTAATTTAAAGTTCCCTACTCAGTTACTTACCAACAGTTTTTTAAACGTTCTTCCTTAGAGGGATTATCAGACTCAGTCATTATAGGAAATAAAAACATATACCTGTCCTTGTTAAACGACTGGTTAAAACCTGTCGCCAAGAACATAGCAGGGTCTCTGTGGGAGAGGTGTTGGCAAGCGTCGGTGGATGGCTGGTTTTCATCAACTTTTCATGGTAATTGCGACGATATGGGCCCGACCGTTACAATTGTACGTGTCGGCCAATATATCTTTGGGGGGTATACCAGCCTCTCATGGACGTCTAGTAAGTGACATTATTACTTTCTAAATAGTCATGCGCATAATCAAACCAAAACACAAACATAGGGCTTCACAATGGCCTTTATCTTAAGCTGGGAATGCTCAAGGAAACCCCCGGGGGGGGGGGGGTACTCCAATAAATTTCGGTTAGGGGTGTGCCGCCAAGGTTCTTAAACCCTGACCCTATTTAAGGATAAAGAAAGCGAAAATTGATACCCTTTTCAAGGCCCAAAACCGAAAAATGACACCCTATTCAAGGGGAGGAGAAGCGTTCCGTGACGACCCAAATAACGGCTAACATCGCACGGCAAGACACAAATCTTGATAAAATCGCTTTTCTAATACCTGAACAGAAAATTCAGTTTTAAGATATCTCTTTTTCGTTTAGCTGGACGTTTATGTTAGCTAATAGAATTTAGGTACCCTATCTAAGGATGACACCGGGAACACATCCAAAGGAGAAATGAACCCAGGACCGAGACCCACCAACCCACGGGGCACACCAAGGCCACAAGGGAGCCCCCCCCCCGGAGGAGAGGAGGGAAGAGTGTCACCCAGAGAAGAAGAAACCCCCAGCCACGCCAAGCGAGAACCAACCCACAGGAAGGGGAGGGGGGGGGGGGGGGACAGGAGACAACAGAGGAGCGACCAGCCAAAGTGCACACAGAAGAGCAAAGAACCGAACGAGGCACCCCAAACGAAACACACCCGTCAGAAGGAGACCGATCACGGCCGAGACGCCACCCCAGCACCGGCGAACAGACGCGAGTCGCCCCAGACCCGCGCGGGACCAGAAAGTTCACAATGTGGGGAGTTGTGCCATTCCTGGGTGTTTGACACTACTAGAATCTCGGAAGCTGGGTTGGGGGGGGGGGAAAGGAGTGGAGAGTGAAAAATGTGACAATATAGAGGAAGAGAGATAAAAGAAACCCTGTCAGGGTATGTTGAAGATGGGGCCTTGTGAAGAGGAAAGGTTGGGAAGGGGGCAAAATATGGAAAAATGGAAGTGATTGGAAGAGGGAAAAGAAGAAGAAGAGGAGGATGAACTGGGGCAAGGAGAAAGGGAGGGGGAGGAGAGTTAAGAAAAGGGGACCCCCCCAAAAAAAAAAAAAGAAACTGCCGTGAACGCCTCAGTCGAAGATCTATAAGTTGAGCCACACCATCTACACATTAGGCCAGCAGGGAGGGTGAGTATTCAGACAAAGAAAAAAAAAAAAAAAAAAAAAAAAAAAAAAAATATATGGTAATATGGAAATAAAATGGGGAAAATAAAAATATGTAAAGTCAACGCTTCATCTATAGAAAATATAACTTCACAAATGAAGACATATTTTTACCTATTGACGCTAGGGTTTAGGTGCCTCACGCGCCAACTACAAACAAGAAAAAGCGCGCGCGCTACATATGTAGAGGGCGCTAATAAAATAAATCAGTACGTTTGAGGCTAAAAGAAAAATCATCAAACATCGGACTAGAGTAGTCATAGGCACTGACTTTGAACTGTTGTTCTCATTAACCCGGTCTATCAATTGAATCTAATGTGCTAGTCATTATGTCTACTACAAAAATGTACAAAGAATAGCTGGGGTAAAGTTCGAGATGACAGAAAGTGGGAGCCACAACGAACGAAAAGAAGTAAACTAATAACTAGAGTTACAATTAAGGTTGTAATTGATCGAATAACTTCTATTGTCTTGCGAGCTCTTAAACGACCGTTCTCATCCATGTATTTGCAAACTTCACATCTACTAGATGTACATTTACATGTGCCGGGCCTGTAACCTCCACGTTCACGATTATTCACTCTTGCTCTCACCAAATAATCACCAAGGCTTTTAGGTTTCCGAAATGCTATTAATGGAACATCTTTGATAGCTTTCTTGAATCTGTTAGATGACTGCAACACTGGATGTAAGTCCCTAAGAATCTTGCTTAAGTTTGGCAATCCCGGATGATAAGTCACCACGAACGGTGTTTTTGTCTTGCGCGTTTGATGATTTCCTGTCAAAAACTCCTCTCTGGTCTTGCTTCTTACTCTTTGTATTTGGCTCTCGACGTAACTTTTCTTGTAGCCCCTCTTGGTTAAGAAAAGCACCAAATCTTTCGCTCTCTTTTCGAAAAAGGACGATTTTGAACAAATTCTTCGTAGCCTCATTGCTTGCGCATACGGTATACTTCTTTTGCACGATCCAGGATGACATGAGCTATAGTGCAGATACTGGTGACTATCTGTTGGTTTCACATACACATCTGTTTCCAGTTTTCCCGATTCATTAATCACTCTAACATCCAAAAATTCGATCTCGTCTCTTGACCACTTCGAAGTAAATTTAATCGTGCCATGCGCATTGTTTAAGTAATCAATAAATTCGTTTAGTTTCTCTTCACCCTCAGTCCAAACAATAAATATATCGTCTATATACCTCCACCAAGTATGAGGCTTGAACTCCGCATTTTGTATCAAACTTCTCTCTAGTCTGTCCATGAAAATGTTTGCGTAAGAAGGCGCCATCCTCGTTCCTATTGCTGTTCCTCGTTTTTGTAAATAATGTCCACCATTAAACTCAAAGTTATTACTCTTCAATACCAACTCTGCAAACGCTACAATATCCTCATTCAGTGTTACCTCCCGCTCCGCCTCAACCGAATTCATAAGCGCTTCTTTTAAAGCTTCTAATCCCTCATCGTGTGGAATGTGGGGATATAGCCCTACCACGTCAATCGTACACAATATCGCTCTTTCTGGTAGCTCTCCTAGCTCCCCTATCTTCTTAAGAAAATCATAATCCGAGTTTGTGGACCAAAAATCATAATCCGAGTTTGTGGACCAAAAATTAAGACCTTTAGTGCCGAGGATAAATTCGTACATAAAAGACACTAATGATTTTATAATGATTTTCTTAAGAAGCAGGCCACATGCCAGCACCCATGATTTCGGGGGCACCCCCCGGGAAATAACAAATTTCTGGGGAACAAGCACATACAAAGTTTAGAAATTATAGGGAAATGTTGTCCACCAGTCTAATACCCCTTATGTGATACGCTTGATTTAAAAGCAATCCAGCGCGTAGTAACAATCATAAATGTTTGACATTTTTTCATTGCTTATTTCCTATTAGTGGGTTGTCAGTATTGGTATGATTCAGCAGCCTTCCTGTTTTCGCTTGTTAACAAGCCTGGTTGGCAGCCACTAAAACTAAATCAAATAGGGGATCAATCCATCGGCAGCTGCCTTAGAAGTGGACCAACATTTGGTGGAGGACACGATTTTCACATTGCCAGCAACGCTGCATCGACCACGGATTCCTACTCAAACCTTGGCAAAACCTTCAGCCTGCCAACTGTTCACAGCTTTGGATCCTCCTTCATGGAGTCATTCCTGGCGGGTAGCCGCAACTTTCAACCTGACGAAGTGGAAGTCTTTTATGAAACTACCTGAAGGAATCGTGTTCGGAGTCTTAGCTTTACACACCCTGCACAAAATAAATTTTGAAAATTAAGTAGTGGAATATGAACCATTTAAACTAAAAAAAAAAATACAATATAAGCAAAATTCAATATCTCAATATTTCAATCCAATAAAAAGAAATCTAGTTATTTTGTCCAGTAGTTAGTTTGCAGGTTGTTTGTTTTTGTTTTTGTTGGGGTAGGGGATTAAAAAATATGATTGCATGCCATTAGTTAAGCGACTCGGCAACCCTAAAATTGGAAAATAACTGCAAAAAAGTAAATTGACATTATTTGGTTTTGTCGTGACGACAGCGTGCTATTTCGTGACGTCCTCGGGACGTAAAGTTTGTCTTGAAGCTTTCATGATTTAAAATGGATCAGCCTGACATAGTGTTCGATTTAAGTCATTTAAGGAAAATAGTGAAAAGATCTATATATACATTAATAAAAACGACAGAAAAAGACCCAAATTCCTCTTTTCATTCGATATTGTAATGAATAACCGGTGGTTTTAATGAGTGGTAATGATTTCCTTAATTCAGAATTCGTTCTAGAAGAGTACCTTTCCTGGATACACGCACTAACAAGTGAAGTGCGAAAGAATATTTTTTAGACTGCCATTTAATTAGTTTTGATTTCCCACAGGGGAAAAGATAGTTGAATTGATTGCTGGCATTAGGTAGAAGCTAAGGAATGTTTATCAGCTGCGATGTAGTTGAAGTATCACTTACTGAACAAAATTGGAAAACACGGGGAAAAAGAAGCCTTTCCCTAGTCACAAAGGAAAGGAAAAGTAGTGTGTTTTCTTGGCTCAAGTGATAATATAGATATCAAAATAATTGATCAGTTAATCTGGGCTTACTCCGAACACATTATCGGGTTTTCACTGGTTAAATTCCTAGAAAGACACTTAAGAAATATATTATGTTAACATAGGTTTAAATGTTAATCAAGGCTTCAAGTTGGTTTTGTTGGTCTGTTCAAAGAGATCGAGTATGATTAGATTTTGTGAAGTTGCGAACAGGAAGATTATTTCAGTAATGCTGTATTAATGGTGCTATCGCACAAAATAATTGCTTGCATTTGTGGGAAACAAGGGTTATACAAGTGTGGAATAATAAAATAGAGCAGGGTGAAAACAAGGAGTTATTTTATCTTTGCGTCCGTCTTGTCTCTGTTACTGTCCCTCGCCAGGTTGAGAAAAAGAGTTCCTTATGTGATTACCTTCACTGTGACTTCCTAATTCAACACAACACAAGTTAGATAAAGATTTAGTTAAAAAAAAGTTCTAAATGAGTAGTAAGTGCCTTAAAGCAGTTCACAGTTCCATTCGTTTCGGGCTCAGCCCTTCATCAGTGGAAAGTCGACAAGATTTCAGTTAAAAACGCTGGCTTGCGCCATGAAACCAAATTTGATTCCAAAGGTGCGTTTTGCAAGACGCACAAGTCAGAGGTGTCATGCTCTGCGGCGGAAATAAAAACGCAAACGCCACGAAATACGCCTAATTTTCAAACTGGGCACCAGTCAGCCGCACGGTCTGAAATCAGATTTTCGATATCTTTAAATTGTCGCGCGCACTTCTCGCGCGCGCCGCGCGCACCTTTGAAATCAAATTTGGTTTCATGGCGCAAGCCAGCTTTTTTAACTGAAATCTTGACTTTCCACTGATGAAGGGCTGAGTCCGAAACGTATGGAACTGTGAACCGTTTAAAAGGCACGTGCAACTCATTTAGTGAGACCTTTTTATAACTTTGTAATTTTACAAATGCCACGCAGCACACGGAAATTTATTTTTCCATGTTTCATTGATTAGTTAAAGATTTGGCTATATGGAAATAAAAAACCAAATTATTTGAATAACTAGCAACAAAAGCAAGTTCAATCTATGATTTACGAACATAAAAACAATAAAATCATCTAAAAAAAATTCAAATTGGCAGTCATTCCTTTTCATCACTGCCGGTGAAATATTTTCTTACTTGGGTGGGTTGCTCCTTGTGGAATTTATGTAATCTGAGCGCAGCATATTGATCTCATGCTAGATTATTCTGTCTAATTTGTGAAGCGAGTTCCATATGAGGGCAGCATATGGACCTCGTGTTAAATTATTCCGTCTTACTTGGGTGGTAGTTCCTAATGGAACTCATGTTATCTGAGGTCAGCATATTGACCTCGTGCCAGATTATTCCACTTACTTGTGTGGTGAGTTCCTTATGGAACTCATGTTATCTGAGGTCAACATATTGACCTCGTGCCAGATAATTCCACCTTACTTGTGTGGTGAGTTCCTTATGGAACTCATATTACCTGAGGTCAGCATATTGACCTTGTGCCTGATTATTGTGTCTTACTTGGGTGATGAGTTTCTTATGGAACACATTTTATCTGAGGTCAGAATATTGTCCTCATGCTAGACTATTTTGTCTTACTTGTGTAGTGAGTTCCTAATGGAACTCATTTTATCTGCGAAGAGCATATTGACCTCGTGTTATTGACCCCGTGCTTCATTATTTTGTCTAACTGGGTGGTGAGTTCCTTATGGAACTCATGTTATTAAGGGCAGCATATTGACCATGAGCTAGATTATTATGTCTTACTTGGGTGGTGAGTTCCTTATGTAACTCATTTTATTTGAGGTCAGTATATTGACCTTGCGCTAGATTTTTCTGTCTTCTTGGGTGGTGAGTTCCTTATGGAACTCATATTATCTGAGGACATCATATTAACCCCGTGCCAGATTATTCTGTCTTCCTTGGGTTGGTGAGTTCCTTATGAATCCTGAGGGCAGCATATTGACCTCCTGTAGATTGTTTAATATTATGTCTTACTTGAGTGGTGAGTTCCTTATGGAACTCATGTTTTCTGTGGTCAGCATATTGACCCCCGTGCCAGATTATTCTGTCTTACTTGGGTTGTTAAGTTCCTTTGTGGAACTCATGTTATCTAATGACAGCATATTGACCTTGTGCTAGATTATTTTTTCTCACTTGGGTGGTGAGTTCCTCATGGATCTCATGTTATCTGAGGGCAGCATATTAACCTCGTAATAGATTATTCAGTCTTACTTCGGTGGTGAGTTCCTTATTAAACTTATGTTATCTGAGAGCAGCATATCGACCACGTGCAAGATTATTAAGTCTAACATGGGTGGTGTTTTCCTTATGAAACTCATGTAATATTAACCTCGTGCTAGATCATTATGTCTTACTTGCTTGGTGAGTTACTTATGGGACAGTGGCGAGTTCCTTATGGAACTCATGTTATCTGTGGTCAGCATATTGACCCCGTGCCAGATTATTCTGTCTTACTTGGGTTGGTTAGTTCCTTATCACATGGGTGGTAGCATATCGATCTCGTGCAAGATTATTAAGTCTAACAGGGGTGAATTCTTTTGGAACTTTATAATCTGAGGGCTTTATATTAACCTCTTGCTAGATCATTATGTCTTACTTGGGTGGTAAGTTCCTTATGGAACGGTGGTGAGTTCCTTATTGAACTCATGTTATCTGAGGGCACCATATTGACATCGTACCAGATTATTCTGTCTTACTTGGGTAGTAAGTTCCTTAAGGATCTCTTGTTATCTGAGGGCAGCATATTGTCCTCATGCTAGACTATTTTGTCTTAATTGTGTGGCGAGTTTTTTTTTTGTGGCGAGTTCCTTATGGAACTCGTGTTATCTGAGGTCAGCATATTTTTCTCATGCTAGACTATTTTGTCTTAATTGTGTGGTGAGTTTCTTATAGAACTCATATTATCTGAGGGCCGCATATTGTCCTCATGCTAGACTTTTTTGTCTTATTTGTGTAGCGAGTTTTTTTTTTTTTTTTTTTGTGGCGAGTTCCTTATGGAACTTGTGTTATCTGAGGTCAGCATATATTTCTCATGCTAGACTATTTTGTCTTACTTGTGTGGTGAGTTTCGTATAGAACTCATATTATCTGAGGGCAGCATATTGTCCTTATGCTAGACTATTTTGTCTTACTTGTGTGGTGAGTTCCTACGAGTTCCTATCCCCACACCTTACCTTTAACTACCTATGTTTACACCTTGATATGGACATTACGCAGCGACACCTATATCTTAGGTGTAGGGCTTTCCACAAGTTGCTCGAGATTTCCCAAAAAGTTGCCCGTAATTTCTCAAAACATTGCTTTGGTAATAAAAGTTGCTCGAAAGTTGCTCCAAAAAACCTGAAACGCTGCTTCTAATCAAGAAAATTTCTCTAAATATATGCTTATTTCCCTTTGAGGGTAAGATTTCTAAGCAGTTTTATGCAATTTTACAGCAAAAGAAGTATCTAAATAACGGGAAAATTTGTTAAATAACAAGGATTTCTTTAACTGAGAAAAATCGTGAAAATATCGATGACGTCATGTTTGCTGACGAGTTTGTAATATTTTAATGCGGAATGAGCCGAAAGTAAAAACGCCTTCAAATATTCCTCGAAAGTCTTCGGCAAACTTCGTAAATCTTCGGAAATGTTCGTACTGCCTTTGAACAACACTCGGATAACCTTCGGAGATCTTCGGTCTGGAAAAATCTCAAATTGCAACAAGTTGCTCGAGAAGAAAAAAGTTGCTCGAAGGGGAAAAAGTTGCTTGAATCATGAAAAGTTGCCAAAAAGTTGCCGAGCAACTTGTGGAAAGCCCTACTTAGGTGGACTGATCCTATTTATTTGCACGCTGGTAACAATTTTTGAGTCGCGCTTGTTAGCAGGAAAACAAAAACAATTTCTGTGTGTTTTGTCTGTGAGGATTTTTAAAAAAACGATATTTTCATATTTTTAAGAAGCAACATGTTTACAAAAATATGCATAATTTTGAAATTCGACGCTGGGTTTTGTCTAGACTTGCCCCAAGTCGCTCGTTTTTTTTCTTTGTACCTATAAAGTTACTTAAATAAAATCGCTTTAAAATCAAGCGCGAAAGACCACGAGTAAAATCGCCTTTGAAATCGCGCGCGAGAGATCGCGCGGGATTCATTTGTGTGAACGTGCGCGCGAAGGAAAACAAATGACACTTGCCGAGGAATGGCTCGGAACCAGCGCCGCTTGTTCCGCCACGATCCTCCGCCATTTTATTTTTCATGCCCGCGCGCGCCCTCCGTTTCCGTATCCAGCGGTCTCCTGCGAATCTAACGAGCGACTTGGAGCAAGTCTAGGTTTTGTCTAACCTAATCAGCTTTACAGCTCTCATGTGTTGTATCTGCAAGATTCATGACAATCATGACCATACAAGTCGCTGTGCAAAATGAAAAAATGCTTTGCAAATGCATTTGTGTTATTAACTTTGGCAAAGTGTGGCAAATTTCCCGTTTTTAATGTGACACAGCAAAGCTAGAATAAGCTAGATCTTGAATATTTTATCAAGCACAAAGTTTCAATCCAGTTCAAAAGGGGGCGATTAGAAATGTTCGACTCGGTGGCTCTTCGCCTCAGAAAGGGACATGCTAGTTAAAATTCAACTAGCATTTGTAAAGCGATTTGAACTACAGTAGAACCCCGGTAACTCGAACTCTGAAGGGCAACGAAAAACAGTTCGAGTTAGCGGGGTTTCGAGTTATCCGAGTTCGAGTTAACCGAGTAAAAATAACTGAACAGAGAGTTCAAATCCAAGGGAAATAGAAGTTTGTTCGAGTTAGCGGGATTGTTCGAGTTATCTGAGTTCGAGTTACCGGGGTTCTACATATGTTCAATTGCGCGATTTTTACGATTTGTACTGTAGCGTTTGTTGTGTATTTTAATGAGCGAAATAAAAACATTTCATTTATTTATTTATTTATTTATTTATTTATTTATTTATTTATTTATTCAAACTGGTTGAAAGGTGCTGCGTCACGCAACGCTATTTTATGTGAATGTGTTATATACCCTCTGGATATGAAGTGGATATGTTACATACAAACTCATTTAAAAAGATAAGTCACGGTTTTTTGGGTGATTATGTCACAAACAAACTGGTTTAAAGAGGCTGTGCCACGCTATTTGATCTAATTGTGTTTCATACAAACCTGGGCTCGCTTCTTTAGGGGCGATACACTGTTATATAAAAACCGGTCTTAAGTTGTAAGGCCGCGCAGTTTTAGGTGATTCTGTTACTTAACTGGTTTAAAGGGTTTAAAAATGAAGGTATTGTAGTCAAACAATTAATACAGTGATTATTTATAATGTTCTAAAGGAGGTGGGTAACGCTATTCTAGGCCATTCTATTGCATGCAAACTGGTCTTAGAAAGGCTAGGTTCCATTGCTAACATTAGAGTGCAAACAGCAATATAATGTTTCATATTATTCAGCAAATTGTCACGATTCCCAAATATGGTCAGGAAGTCCTTGTTATCTCAGTCTTCGTACGTACATGACCAATATCCTGCGTAATATCATAGGTGACAAATAACTCCTTAATTTTGGCTCGGGAAATAATTAGCATTTTGACAAAACGCGCGTGAAATTATTTCCTAATTTCACTAGTCACCATTTGATTACCAATACTTATTATCAACAAATGCGCGCGCTGCCCATATATGGTCAAAATGTTATTGATATCTGTTATCCGTACATGACAGATATCCTGCGATATACGTAGGTCGCGAAAATTCGTCCGAAGTCTTGTAAAGCGATGCATAATCACAGTTGATCCATCTGAAAAACGTGTTTCGTTGACAATTTGTTGAATAATAAAATAATTATCCTGCTCAATCTGGAGGAATATCGACTGCTTTTAGCCAACTCGGCCTACGGCCTCGTCGGCTAAGTATCCGCGCGATTTCGCAGGATAATTGTTAAATATACGTAGGTTGCCAAAGGGCTGCAAAACCGCAACGTTTTAGCAGTAAAATAGCTTTCGTTGACAATTTGTTGAATAAGAAAACAATTATCCTGCTCAATCTTGCGATATACCGCGCGATTTCGCAGGATAGTTGTTCAGTACATGTTAAGGATGTCAGATAATCTCTGTTTTAAGAAGTTGTCTCATAAAACACTTCAATATCAGTCGGTGTGAAGTTATTGCCTCCAGCAAAAAATGGACAGTAACCAGCGGAATATCCCGGGGGTAAAGCGTAGGTTGAGCCACAGTAGGTGAAGGCATTTTGGTTGTTGGCTGCAAAGTTTGGTATGTAGATGTCGTGCTGACCAATGTTGCCTCCAAAGGTGGGTCCGTAACTGGAACAACTATACATAGCCTTGTGAAGGTACTGGTACTGCGTCAGTTTGACAGGATCGTATCCGTTGATGTTGTACAGCGAGAAGATGAATGCCTTGGCTGCCGAAGAGTAGCTGCAAGAGCCTGACAAAAAGAGAGAGATGCAAAGTAAGACAAAGAAGCTTAAATAGAACTGCAAACCTAAAAACGAACATTTAAAACTGGGTACTGAAACACTTAAGTTAAGCTATGTGTCACATTTAAAAGGGTTGCCGAGTTTTTGAAGAGTTTACCGCTTTACATACTCTTTAGAGAGAACTAAGTCAAGCTCTAACTCAAATAAATAATTCTGATAACTGGAATAAAAGAACTGATTTACATTTCAATGTTTTCTCGACGAGGAAGGAATCTTACTGGAATAACACTTGTTGCACCTGTAGTCCAATGTCTACCCCGATGCACTTCAATTTTAATCCAAACAACAAAATAAAAAAGTTATAGAAACAGAACAAGTGATCTTGAAAATAATGTCAATCGATCAAACATAAAATTTGCAAGAAACGTGTGCATAAAATAGTACAATGAACAATAGAAGACCTCTTATTTTCTTTGAGACGGGATGGTCTGGATGTGGATCTTACTCGTGGAGGGTGTTTAAGAGGAAATCCGCCAGGACTTCGAGTAGTTATTGGACAAAATTATGTACAGTCTACCAAAACTATTTACACCTGATTGCAAGTTTTTGTGTTACTGCTTCAAATATCTTATCGAAAGAAATCTTTTCTAACAACACCAAACATCGAAAACAAATTTCGAAGTTCCACTGAATTTCCATGAATCGCTTAAAAGATGTGAGCTTTTGCCCATAGCTTGTGAACTTTGAATATCATTTTCTCAGACTCTGGTAAGAAATTGTTGTACCAGAATTATTTCCACCTTATTGCAAACTTTTTTGTTACTGCTTCAGATGTCTTATCAAAAGAAATCTTTTCTAACAACACCAAACATCGAAAACAAATTTCGAAGTTCCGCTGAATTCCACTGAATTGCTGAAGACGAATTTACAAAATGGCTACACGTGAGATTTTGCCTATACCTTGTGAACTTTTGTATCGTCATTGATTATAATTTCATTTAATTACACGCACATAACGCGTGACAAACGATAATTTCCTAATTATTGTATTCCTGTTCAATTGACACAGACACAACTGTGATAAGACAGCAACTGAAGGCCATCGGGTAAATATTCTTTGTATTTCCTTTTGTGATGTGAAGACTATAAATAGACAGTCATGTCTTACTTTACAGATTTCGAACTACACTACACTACAGACTACAGATTACCTACTACTAAATGGAATAAAGTTTGAAACCGATAGCCTATTTTGTTGAATATTGGCACACACCGATACATTCGAAATCCGTGAGAATCCTCCAAGAATGGCAGCAGAAGCGAAAAAAGAAGAAGCAAAGAGAATTAGGACCTCAGCCAAGTCACGATTCACAAGGAAACGCAATGAATTCTTGAAGTCCATCCAGGATAACAAAGGTATGAATGCGGTCAAAAGAACCTTTGCGGACTTACACGAAGCTTGGAATATTGTCGAAGGTAAGCATGACATTTACATGATACACTTAACCGAAGACGAAATAGGGCAGAATGAAGCATGGATAAATGAATTACAAGAACTGTACGAAGAAGCAGCGACTGCTCACGCGCAGTACGTCAACGACCAAACCTTGCACGAGCAGAAACGAGTGGAAGAATTCCACAAACAAGAATCAATGAGACATGAACAAAAAAACTAAGGCGACTATTGGAACAATTTAGTATAAAAAAGAAGTCCATGAGGACTATATTTGACACTTTAGTTGAACACGCACACGACGCAAGGGAATCAGAAAATAAGGACGTAAATACTCCAGAAGCTTTGCGCAAACCGAAAGAGATTTAGATATCGCGCTCGCAGACTGTAAAGCAGTACATAACACAATGCTCGAGCTACTTGACTACGAAAACGTCGAAAAGGAAATCGAATGGATTCGAAACATACACGCGCCCCATCAAGAGATCAGTGGCCGTATCGAAGCATTTATTTCAGCTAAAAGAGACGATAACAACGCGAAAGACAAAGGCAATCCGCTACAACTCGAAAAAATCAAAATGCCGTCATTTCACGGAAATGTAAGAAATTACCCACAATTTAAAACAGACTTTGAAAAACAAGTCATGCCGTCAATTAACTCCGATAACGCCCCATATGTTCTCCGATCATGTCTGGGAAAAGAGCCCGCCGACACGGTAAAAAGCGTCGACGACGATATTGATGCAATGTGAAGGAGACTGGACGAAAAATACGGCGATCCTGCAAAAGTCGCTGACGTCATAATGTGTGCAATTCAGAACATGAGACCTATCAGAGAAGGCGAAAGTAAAAAATTCGTCGAACTCATCAACGTCATCGACGGCGGTTACAGAGACTTGAAAAGGTTAGGTTTAGAGAAAGAAATAACTACAACCAGTTCGGTGAGCATAATAGAAAGAAAGCTGCCAAATGATGTGAAAAGAGAGTGGGCGAAACTGGTAAGCTCCGAACACAGTCCCGTCGATAAAAGAGACAAGTTTCCAAGTCTGTTAAGGTTTCTCCTTGAACAAAAACAAGCAAAAGAATACGAAAACGCAGAGCTACGCTCAAGCGGCAGCCTTCCACTAAGGGGCTCTCTTCATTACCTAGAGAAAAAGAATGACAAAGTCGCCATCCCAGAAGGACAAGGTTCGTCACGCTATAAGAGAACCAAATGCCTATACCATGAAGGTGCCAATCACTGGACTAATGAATGGAGAGTTTATCTCTCAAAGTCAGTACAGGAAAGGCTTAAGACGGAATCCACTAGGAAGTCGAGTAATATTTATTAAAGTTGGACAAAAATCAATTTCCAGAATAAGTTAAATCCTATTGCGTTATTTCCTACCCTTAATAAAAGGTAAAGATGTAAGTAATTATCCGTGATAACACCAACAACAATTTCTTATCAGAGTCTGAGAAAATGAATTTCAAAGTTCACAAGGTATGGGCAAAATCTCACGTGTAGCCATTTTGTAAATTCGTCTTAAGCGATTCAGTGGAATTCAGCGGAACTTCAAAATGTGTTTTCGATGTGTGGTGTTGTTAGAAAAGATTTCTTTTGATAAGATATTTGAAGCAGTAACAAAAAAGTTTGCAATAAGGTGGAATTAATTCTGGTACAACAATTTCTTATCAGAGTCTGAAAAAATGATATTTAAAGTTCACAAGCTATGGGCAAAAGCTTACATCTTTTAAGAGTTTCAGTGGAATTCAGCGGAACTTCAAAATGTGTTTTCGATGTGTGGTGTTGTTAGAAAAGATTTCTTTCGATAAGATATTTGAAGCAGTAATACAAAAGCTTGCAATCATGTGTAAATAGTTTTGGT
Source organism: Oculina patagonica (assembly GCF_052425735.1). NCBI lineage: Eukaryota > Metazoa > Cnidaria > Anthozoa > Scleractinia > Oculinidae > Oculina > Oculina patagonica. The sequence continues at coordinate 4,986,903 of NC_135766.1, forward strand.
ACATACTTTTGTCCAATAACTACTCGAAGTCCTGGCGGATTTCCTCTTAACACATTAAAGGAAAGAGGAGCATGCTGGTCCTGCTTAAGACGGGGTCACAGAATTCAAGACTGTACAAGCAAGAAACCCTGTGGCGTTAACGATTGCAAAAGGTTTCACCACAAAACACTACACGAAGAAGAACAGGACAAAGGATCGCCAACCGACATCGCTTCCGCAAGCGGTTCTGCAAGTGTATGCAATAACAACGAAATTGAAACGTGCTTACTCCAAATACAAAAGTTACCTACAAAGAATGGATTTGCAAACGTCTTGTGGGACACGGGAGCGTCATTATGTTTTATCACAAACGCAAAAGCAAGGGCGGAAAACCTTAAGGGTATCAAAACTCAGCTGTCAATTATCAAAGTAGGCGGAGAAAGTGAAAATGTGGACACTTTCAAGTACAAGCTTCCACTTATTGACAAGCAGGGCAAAACAGTCGTATTCGACGTTTACGGAATCGACAAGATAACCTCCCCCATTCCAGCAGTCAATATAAAGGGGATCTCGAAACTATTCAAAGACGTATCCGAAGAAGAACTAACAAGGCCCACCGGAGAAGTTGATGCCTTAATAGGCTATGAATACGCAGACTTCCACCCCTCAAAGGAACAAAGTTCTGAGCATCTACTTTTATTGAGAAATCAGTTCGGACGATGCGTAAGTGGAACACACCCAGTTCTGAAAGGAATCAACGAGAGTCCTTCATTGAAGCCATACACGCCCATCATGTCAAGATGGCAAGAATCGAAGATTTCAACAACATGGAGAATCTCGGAATACAATGTATGCCTCGTTGCGATGGATGTAAGTGCGGTAAATGCTCACTCGGAAGCAACGCATACACAATCAAAGAAGAAAAGGAATTAACATTAATTGAGAAAAATTTGAGCTATAACACAAGAGAAAAATTCTGGACGGCAGAATACCCTTGGATCAGAGATCCTTTTGATCTCCCAGATAACAGAAGAGCAGCATTCGGCATGCTTATATCAACCGAAAAACGACTTTCTAAAAACAAGAAACACGCTGAAATCTATCAACAACAGATACAGGACATGATAAATAGAGATGTAGCTCGCAAACTTACACAAGAAGAATTGCAAAAATACAAAGGACCTGCGCACTACATCTCGCATCACGAAGTGTTAAAACCAGACTCCAAATCTACGCCAGTGAGAATTGTCTTTAACAGCAGTGCCAACTACATGGGTCATGTGCTAAACGAATACTGGGCTAAAGGACCCGACCTTTTAAACAGCCTACTAGGAATCCTCATCAGATTTAGAGAGAATGAAACAGCATTCATTGGCGACATCAAGAAAATGTATCACACAGTCAGAACAGGAGTGATAGAACAACACACACACCGCTTCCTCTGGAGGGATATGGATGTAACTAGAGAACCGGACACGTACGTTATTCAAAGAGTTTCTTTGGAGATAAACCTTCTGGCACTATAGCAACTGTTGCACTGCGAAAGACAGCAGAGATGGCTAAAGAAAAATACCCACAAGCAACAAATCTACTCATAAACAATACATACATGGATGACATCATTAATAGCGTTGACAATGTTGAAACTGCCAAAAAACTTACAAAGGAAATGGAAACCATCTTGAGTAACGGAAACTTCAAAATAAAGGAATGGATATATTTACATGACAATATTGCTCCAGACCAGGACCTTATACCAACGGACATAAAATCAGCACACGAGAAAGTACTAGGTGTTGTATGGAATCCAATTACGGATAATTTCTGCTTCAAAGTCAAGCTAAATGTCACACCCCAAAGCAAGAAACGACATCCTAAACAAAATCAAGGAATGACTACTAAAAATCCCAAGACTCTAACGAAGAGGATAATTCTATCACAAGTCAACAGTGTTTATGATCCACTCGGATTAGCGAGTCCTCTGATTGTCAGGGCAAAGATTCTTATGAGACGATTATGGATTCACAACCCAAAATTGGATTGGGATGACCCTATACCCGAAGAAGATCACCAAAACTGGGATAACTTCTTCCAGGATCTAAGCGAGATGGAAAAAATTCAAGTCAATCGATGCACTAAACCTAAAGAAGCAACGGGAAATCCAATCCTCGTAATATTCTGCGACGGATCTAATGATTTTTTTTTTTATTTTTTTTTTTTTATTATTATTATTTTTATTGATAGTCACACATATATAGTTATATTACAATGCAATTAATGGTAAAACTACGTAATAATATATTACAGTGGAGAATTAAAGAGAAGAGAAAAAAGAAGACCTGAGAAGGAGTATGGATACTCCGTATACAAGTTTTAACCTAAGTTTTCTAGCATGTACTTACTTAAAATTCTACTTACAAAATCTGTGATAAGGAGAGACTTATTATGCAACTTATTCGTATAAATAAAATAGCGGGCATATAGCAAGGTAAAATTAAGTTTTTTCACTAGCTTCTTATTAGGTAGGTTGGAAGTAACCCCAAATAAATATTCCTGAACTGACGGCATGAAGATAGACTGATTGCAGTTATTAAACCATTGCACCACTTTTGACAAGAAGTCTTTAGTAAAATGACAATTTGAGAAGGTGTGTTCTATCGAATCTGGTTCTCCACAATATAAACACTCACTGTCGTCTTTAATACCAAAAATGCAGAGTTCTTTTTTAGTAACAACAACTCGATGCAAAAATTTAAATTGGAATTCTCTCAGCTTGTTTTCTTTGGAAACCTGTTTAAGTGATCTGAAAATTCTTTCCCACTGTTCTGCCTTTATTGGCAAGGATTTACCCCATTTCATCGGTCCAGTATGTGAACAGTTATGAACTTTCGTATTCAAAAACCTGTAAAAATCCTTTACTTTGGCTGTTTCAAAATTTACCTTAGTTGAATCATCAAGTTCGAAAATTGAGTTGTTTTCCAAAAAGGTATTCTTAGGAAAAGATTGTAGGTAATTGTTCCTTGTCCTAGACAACAAACTGTTTGGAATTGCACTAGCAACTTAATAGTAATTTAAAAAGTTAGTTTTACATTTGTATTTCGTTTTAAATGCGTTATATGAGAGCAGCTGGCCTTGTTCATCTAACAGGTCACTGATGGAGATAATCCCTTTTGAGAACCATTCGTTGATAAAAAATGTTTTGCCATCTATTAGTATTTCTCGGTTGTTAAATAAGGCCATTTGCCCCAGATCATATTTACAAAGAGTTTTAAGCTCGTCGAAGAAGAATAGCATGTCCTTATAAAAAGTTGGTAGTTTGGAATTCAGCAGAGATACATCATAATTACATCGTAATAAGAAGTTCAGTCCACCTAGCTTTCTCAGGAAAAAGTCGGGTACAGATTTCCAGTTGAAATTTCCTTGTTTCAACAGACGTGGAATCCATGCCAGACGCATAGCCTTTATCATTAAATCGAGGTCGGGCATGCGAAGTCCCCCTTTCTCATAATCTTGATATAAGCTCTCTCTTTTAATTTTATCTCTTTTTTTGTTCCAAAGAAAACTGAAGAGTTTCTTTTTGACAATTTGGGTGGTATCCTTGGGCACACTGATGTTAGATGCTGAGTATAGAATTTGTGACAATCCTAAACATTTTACAATCAACACTTTCCCAAATAAGGTAAGACCCCTTGGACTCCACATATCTAAATGAGTCTGAAGTTTTCGAACTTTTAAGTCAAAGTTATAGTTGTCATTGGCTTTTTCAGCATAAGAAAAGTATATTCCCAGGATTTTGACTGGATCTCGTGGCCATGACAGCTGTAACGGAGTTGTTTTGTTGTTCCTCCATTTGCCCAACCACAGTGCTTTGGTCTTTTTGACATTGAGTTTTAAACCGGAAATAGAGCCGAACTCATTAATTAAACATAGGGCTTCCTCAACAGATTTTAAATCTGCACAAAAGAGATTAGTGTCGTCTGCAAATTGATTCACTTTAATTTCGTTGCCGTAAATATTTATTCCTTTAACAAGCTTATTTTGGCGAATTTTACTAGATAAAATTTCTGCGCTTAAAATAAAAAGATATGGTGATAGGGGGCAGCCTTGTCTTACTCCCCTTGTTGGCTTGAACCAATTTGTCGCAAACCCGTTGTTTAGAACTACATTTTCAACATTTGTGTAAAAGACACTCGTCCATCGTTTAACATTTTCACCGAAATTAAAGAGATTTAACACGCTTCGAATGAACGACCATTCCAATGTGTCAAATGCCTTTTTAAAGTCGACAGATACTAGGATACTCGTTAATTCTTCCATTTTAGTGTATTCCATAACATCACTAATAAGTCTCAAATTTTCACCAATGTATCGCCCCTTCATAAAGCCTGTCTGATCTGGATGTATTAGTTTTGGAAGAATTGTCTCGATCCGTCTAGCAAGAGCTTTAGATGCAATTTTATAATCTGTGTTTAACAGAGTTATTGGCCTCCAATTCTGAAGATCAACTAGATCGGAGTCATCCTTGGGAATTAAAGTTATTACTCCACGGCGTTGTGAAATAGACAGTTCCCCGACTTCAAAAGCTACGTTTAAGCTCTCCAAAACGTGTCCTCCTATTACGTCAAAGAAATGATTATAAAATTCTATGGTGAAGCCATCCTCGCCTGGAGATTTATTTTCCTGAAACGATTCTAGAACTGTTTTGCATTCGTCGAGTGTAAGAGGACCTTCTAATTCGTCTCGATCTTCGTCCGAGAGTTTTGGGAAGCTTACATTTTCGGCGAAAAGATCAAATTGTTCCTGCGATGAAATTATTTTTGAGGAGTATAGATCCTCATAAAAAGCCTGGATAGCTTTCAAGATTTCCTTTCCTTCTTTTATTTCTACATTATCTTCTGTTTTGATTTCGTTGATGGTTTTTCTATTGTAATTTCTTTTTTCCAGATTGAAGAAATATTTAGTGGGTTTTTCTCCTTTTTCTATCCACCTACATTTGGATCTAAACATTGCCGCCTTTCCCTTCCGATCGTAAATTGAATGAAGCTCTGTTTTTAAAGCTTCAAATTCATTTAAAGTATTACTCGCATTAAGCAGGTTAGTATCATTACAAATTATATTATCGAGGTAATCAAGTCGCTTTGAAATTTCTTTTTCCCTCTGGGAGACAGCTCTTGACATTTGTTTTGCAAAGAGAATAGATTGCTCTCTTATTTCCATTTTCATTAATTCCCAGAATAGCTGCTTGTCCTGCACAAAGGAATATTTCTCGCGTACCTGAAAAACGACATTTCGAATACGTGCTGTGTAATCTTCATCATAAAGCAAAGTATTGTTGAATTTCCAAAATCCGGGACCCCTTGGGGTCGTCACAGGCAAAGCTAGACAGAGAAAGAGCGTTTTATGATCAGGAGCGATCGAAGTGGTAATTCCAACACTGTTAACAAACTTTACTAAAAATTTAGCCACTAGGAAAAAGTCGATTCTTGACCTAACTTGTAAAGATTTCGATTCGTACGAAAAATGTTGTGAATTCGGGTATCGAGTTCTGTAAATGTCGACTAGATCAAACGTTTCCATGGTAGTCAGAAGTAAATTTCTAAATGGTGTAGGTTTCCAAAGAACTCCGCCCTTTTTATCTTTTTTTGTTAGCGTACAATTCCAGTCACCTCCAATGATAATATTTGTCATTTCGGACTTGTCTATGATGCAATTGTTTAATTCCTGTAGGAACTCTAATTGTTCAGATTGGTTGTTAGGTGCATAGATATTGCATAGCGAGATTTTCACGCCGTTTAAATGCACAGTAATCAGAATAATTCTTCCTGTTTTGTTACTGAAATTATTTTGTTCATTTAGTTGAATAGCTGGATCAAATAAGATGCAAACACCTTTGCTGTGGTGCGTCCCATGAGAAAAAATAATCTTGCCTCCCCATTCACTTTGCCACAATAGTTCATCATTTGCGTCTGAATACGTTTCTTGAAGAAAATAAAAATTTGCCTTTTGGTCTTTCAAGTATGCAAATATACTTCTTCTTTTTGTCTGGTCTCTTAAACCTCTAACATTTAATGAAATAATTTTAAATTTGGTTTTAGATTGCATTGCCAAAAAAAAGAATGCTTAATACTAATATCTAAAGTACAAAAATATAGCAGTTAAGCCGCATAAAATCAAATAAACTAAACTATAATTAATAAATAAAAAAAAAAAATCAATAACGCAGAGCAACTGCACACACAACACACACTCACGTACACACAAAAAAATAAAGAAAAAACCTTTAAGAGGTTGTTTGTCCTTCGCCCTTGTCCAAATGAAACCCTCCCTCATTAATACATGTATAGTCACCGAACGAAATAAGAGATTATTGCATGTCAAGTCCTACCGTATACAATCATGAGGTCTAGAGGTTATTTAAGTCATGTTCGGAATAAATTCGAATAGGTCTTCCTTCTGGAGATGTTTTGACGAACATTTTTCCATCGATGGTCCATATACCAAGAAGTGAAAGCTCTTGTTTCCTTGCGTGCGCCTTCCCCAATAACTCCCTACGGAAAGCTGTTAAATTTTCATTTATGAAAATTTTGTCGGCTTGAACTCTATCAGCCGCGGTTGCATCCGGAAATAAATCTGAAAAGTTCACATGCTTAAGTTGGACTCTTTGCTTGTAGAGTTTAGTTTTGACCTTGTGACTGACAAAGCGCGCAATGATTGGGTTCGATTTCTTTCTTCTTACTCTATGGCAAATGTCTATGTCCTCCGGTTTCATGTCAACATTTAGCGCTCTGGCGATTTTCAGAACTGCCCCTTCGTTATCGCGTATACTACCCGGAACGCCGACAATTTCCAGTGAGTTCTTTCGGGAATATTGCTCCAGATCGTCGATGCCATCCTGCAGCCCGTCAATTTCCTCTCGATTTAATTTCGATCTAATGATGCATATGGCGCATGTGCTTATGCTAGATGGACACTTTCTAATGGAAACCACGAAACCAACCTCATCTTGTCCAAAAACCGCCTCACACCTTCCAAGAAACTATCAATCGACGGGATAGAGCTCTGTGCAGCAGTATTAAATAAAAGACTAAAAACCACACTTACCGAACAATGCAGGTACCGGTTCGAGAAATGTTATCACATCTCTGACTCTCAAATCGTTCACTCCATGATCCAAAAGGAATCCTATGGATTCAATACCTTCGCAGCAGTGCGGGTGGGAGAGATCCAAGAAGGAACCAACATGAAAGACTGGTACTGGACCGCAAGTGAATTTAACGTGGCTGATTTGTTAACAAGGGGAAGTAAACCAAACAATATCGACATAAACAGTAAATGGCAAAAGGGACCAGACTTCCTTAAGCTTCACGAATCTGAATGGCCAATAACGAAAACATACTCGGAACAAAAAATGCCCATCAATACGATTAAACTAGAATTATCTTCACTAACCATCAAAACTAACCCAGAAGATACACTTGCGTCAAGAATAAACATCGAAAAATATTCCAATTACACAAAATTACTACGAGTTACAGCAAGAATTTTGGCTATGTATAATAAAGAACTAAAGCCAATATTGAAAAATGCAACACGAACGCTAACAGCAGATGACATCGACAATGCCGAACGTTTCTGGATTCTAGAATCACAAACTTTGATGCAAAAGAATATCCAATCGGGTAAATACAAGCGACTCTGCCCTCGCAAACGAGACGACGGAATTTACGTTGTTGGGGGACGTGCTAGAGGATGGGTGGAAATGAGTTATAACAAAAGCGAGATCATCTTACTACCATATGGACATACATTTTCACGTCTATATGCCGAGCACATACATAATCGAGGTCATCTAGGAGTGCTATCAACTGCAAGCAAAATACGAGCAAAATTTCGTGATCATCAAATTACTGAAACTGGTGAAATCCATCAGAACAAACTGTGTAATATGCAAGAAATTGGACAAGAAATTAAACGAACAAATCATGGGAAAACTCCCGATTGAAAGATTAAAACCAGCCCCGGCATGGACTTACACAGCACTAGATCTATTCGGACCGTTTAAGATAAAAGATGAAGTTAAAAAACGAACAACTGGAAAGGCATATGGAATCATTTTTAACTGCCTCGGAACAAGAGCTGTCCACATAGATATTTTACCAGACTATAGTACCGAAAAATTCTTAATGGTGCTTCGACGATTTGTATCTATAAGAGGCTATCCATCCAAGATCTACTCAGACAATGGTTCTCAATTGGTATCCGCAAGTGAGGAATTAAAGAAGATGGTCAAAAATTTAGACCAAAAAAGTTTACAGGATTATGGATGCATAAAAGGATTTCAATGGGTGTTCTCTTCAGCAGACGCACCTTGGCAAAACGGTGTCTCGGAAGCGCTGATAAAATCAACGAAAAGAGCCATAACGGCAGCCATCGGTGAAAGCATTCTAACATTTTCTGAATTACAAACTGTGTGTTATGAGGCCGCAAACTTACTTAATGAGAGACCGATTGGACGACATCCAACTTCCCCAGATGATAAGTACTTGTGCCCTAACGATCTTCTCCTAGGACGATCCACATCCAGAATACCTAATGGACCGTTTACACATTCAACCGATCCACGACGCCGATTTGAATTCATTCAAATGGTTACAGACAACTTTTGGAAGAAATGGACAAGAGATTACTTTCCAAGCCTGTTAATACAACAGAAATGGCATACTGCACATAGAAACTTAAAAGTAGGAGACGTCGTTCTCATCCAGGATTCTAATTTAATCAGAAACCAATGGAAACTGGGAAAGGTATCAAAGACGTTCGAAGGACAAGACGGCAAAGTGCGCAAAGTTCAAGTACAGTATAAAAACCCAAAACCTGGAGAACCGGTACTGAAATATAACGGAAGAGGTGTACGTCACAATCGAGAGACCAGTGTATCGTCATTGATTATAATTTCATTTAATTACACGCACATAACGCGTGACAAACGATAATTTCCTAATTATTGTATTCCTGTTCAATTGACACAGACACAACTGTGATAAGACAGCAACTGAAGGCCATCGGGTAAATATTCTTTGTATTTCCTTTTGTGATGTGAAGACTATAAATAGACAGTCATGTCTTACTTTACAGATTTCGAACTACACTACACTACACTACACTACACTACACTACACTACAGACTACAGATTACCTACTACTAAATGGAATAAAGTTTGAAACCGATAGCCTATTTTGTTTAATATTGGTACACACCGATACAACTTTGAAATTCATTTTCTCAGACTCTGATAAGAAATTGTTGTTGGTGTTATCACGGATAATTACTTACATCTTTACCTTTTATTAAGGGTAGGAAATAACGCAATAGGATTTAAATTATTCTGGTACTTGATTTTTGTCCAACTTTAAAAAATATTACTCGACTTCCTAGTGGATTCCGTCTTAAAGTAAAGTTTTTCTACGTTTCTTTTTTTCTTTGTGTAAAAGAAATTTTTGAATAACCGAATATATGAACAGCGAGCCGAGGTAGGTGATTTAAAAGGAGGTCTGCAAAACGGCTGCTTATCGGAAAAACGAAATCAGGGAGTGGGACAGTATTTATATCATTGTTAATGACAATGCCAATTCCAGTGCTATGGAATTATGTTACTATGGAATTCTCTACCTACTCACATTAGATCCAGTGAAAGCCTTAATGCTTTTAAAGAGAAATACATTCAACATATAAAGACGGGATACGCTAATATTGACCATTTTTTAATTTCTTAGTGTCTTTTTACTCTTACATGTACCAACAAGATTGTAGTCTATTTTATCGGTTTTATCAATTTTTATAAATTTTTATCAAATTTACACTATTTATTATTCTTAGGTAGATATTTTTAAATTATTGTAATCTATTTTAACTATATAGGTGAGGGCCACAGGGTTACCAGTCCACGACTGTAAAGTGTTCCCTCGTTAAATAAAGTTACTATAACTACTTCGACAATGTCAGCTTCAGTGCCCCTCTCAGTGCCAATCTTTGGCACGAATCAAATGCAGCTTCCAGGATTGCGTGGGAAGGATTATTAATGACAATAAAGGAGAAGAGAACGAGGAGAAGGTGATGATGAAGGAGGCGGTAATGGTGGTAATGGTCATTATGATGAAGATTAAACATGACTCTTGTGCGGCCCTTAATCGACGAAATACTGTGACAATTGAGTTCCATGGTTGATTATTTGTAATACTTACTATGCCAAGACACGTCGGTGTATCCGCCGAATATGTAGTCCTCTGCTTTGATAATAGTGACTGTAGGACCCTTTCCATCACACTTGGAGTGAAACGTTGTGGTGTCCCAACCATCCGTCTTTCCATGGTAACACTTTACGAACTTACTAGAGGAAGTACTCGTCAGGACAGGGTCTAAATAAAGTATCAACGTCTCCAAATATTTGTCGTGCTCAAGCTGACTGTCAAGAATAATGGACGCACCAAGGCCACCTGGTCAAACAAAACAAAAGGTGAAGGGATATCATGTTTAATAACATATACTCGTAGTTGGTAGTAATGTCCTCAGTCTAAAAAATGTAATGCAGTGCCTCGAGTGACATGACAGATACCTAATTCCTAAGTCAACTTAAAAAAAATAGGTACTAGTAATTCTCTACTTTAAGGATCTTAAGTCTCTTTCCTCTACGCGGACGTCTTATTCGTCCGTCTTATGCTCTAACTCAAAGGGATTTTTTAAAAGTTCAACAATCTGATACTTCCCAGAACGTCGTCTGCAAAGATGCACAAATCCGTTTTAGGGTTTTCCGTTTTAAAGGTATGCAGTAACTGAAGAACAGCAGTGGGAATAACTTGTATTGAAATGAAAATACTGGAAATTATACAATCTGAGACTCACGGTGACTTTTGCAAGTGTAAGATCCCACAGTATTGCTGCAGTAGCTACTGTCGTCACAAGCATGCAAGTCTTCGACGCATTCGTCTACATCTGCAATCGAAACACAACGTCGGAACTCAACGTCAATGCACTAATCACACAGGTTCGCAAAGCGCTCATTTATTAAGTGTTATAACCATTAATAAATTGACAAAATAATTATTTGCCCTATAATTCCAAAAATTGTCAAGAAACTCATTCATGGGCACAAATTCATAAATATCTGTCATCCGTACATAACAGACCTTCTGCGAGATAGACATTGCTTGCCAAGATTCGTCAGATCTTCTAAAGCGTTTCAAAGTGCTGTATAATAACAGTCGTGGTTTTAGCTGTAAACTATTTTTCGTTGACAATTCGTTCAATAATGAAACAATTATTCTGCTTAATCTTGCAGAAAATTTGAAAATTTTAGACAACTCGGCCTACGACCTTCTCGAATAAGTATAAGCGATGTAGCAGGGTAATTGTTAAATATATGTTCAATGTGCAAATAGAACTGAAGAACTAAATAATCCAAATTGCACAATAATATGATAATACCAGATTTACGTTCATGAGGTGTTAGAAACGCATGGGAGTCCTCGTATCAGCAGAACATTATTTGCAGTAAATCATTAGAGTGGATTTTTAACCTGGTCCCGTAAAACCAAAACCAAAGTATCACTCTGGCCAATCACAGAGGAAGCAAACAATCTAGTGGACCAGTCAAAACTCCAAGCAAATGCATGTCGCCGATACAACGCGCGGAAAAACGTGTGCGAGTACGTAAGTCACAATTGGTATTAGTTTTCTGATTTCTGATTGGTTGATAAAGTCGCGCGGTTTTCTCAAACCAATCATAAAGCGAGTAGAAATGCAAAAGCAAAGCAAATGCGAACTGCTTCCGTCACTCAAGTGAAAATTACTTTAACAAGTTAGTTACCTTCTGTCCCCATGTCGCAGTAAGCGAGAACAGACTTCCCAAGTTTCAACGAATGAAACCAGTATTTTCCACTGACCGCTTGTATTCCTTCACTCGCCTTGATCTCTTTACATGATTCAGCAGGCAGCTCAGGAATCGAACCGAGAGGAGCTGTAAATTTATAAACAATTATGTCTGTCACAAACAAATGATAACTTCTTTACGAGAGCTATGCTAAACTCTTTATTAAGCTCAAAATAATTCCAATTTCAAATTGTATGTTCAATCCTGAGAAATGTCGGGCTCAGTAGATTTCTAAATAAGATGATGAGGATATGTGTAAGTGTAATTCGGCAGAAATCGTATACCGTATTTATTTGAATAAACGCCGCGGCGTTTATTCACTTAACCGTGATTCCAGTGTGGCGTTTATTCGAGGGCAGCGTTTATACGACGGCGGCGTTTATTTAAACTTCAATTCATTTCTTGCAAATAATAGCATGGTAACTGGACATTTGAACTATAAAAAACAGGAACATGTTGTGGTGCTTGTCTCAAAAGTCATTTTCAATATCTTTAAACATTGTTACAATCAAGAAAAATAATTATTATAGGCTTGATCAAGCTTGATAATTACTGGATTTGCTTATTGAGTCTATTATACGAATAAAAGCTGCATCATGATGCGGCGTTTATTCGAGGGCGGCGTTTATTTATATTTTTGCTCTAAAATGCGGCGTTTAATCGAATAAATACGGTAATACGCGTTTTTGCAATTATCATTATTTTTGTTTTTCTTCCGAGTCTTGTTTATCTGTGTTATGGTTCAATTTTACCCTTGGCAAAATTTGCTTTTTTCTTTTGTCCTGGTGCATGGTGATATTAATATAAAACTAGGAAAATACCAAATTGTTGCAGGATAATATTGAGCCACAACATTACATTACACACTGCTCTGTCACACTATGTGTATATCAGTTCTGTAAATAAATGACAATTAAGCACTGAAACAATTACTAGTTTTAAGCAACCCCTTTTTATTTTATTTACCAAACATTCATAGAACATGCTTCAAATATTTGAATGTGTTTTGTGGTGTTGTATTGAAACGTTTACCTCTCTTTCTAACTCGTTTGACATAGTATCTGTCAGAGTTAGGAACGAAATCTTCAGGTCTCGCTTCCTTGGTGCGGTCATTCAACTCACACATCTTGTTGGAGATGACGTAGTTAAAACCTTGACATCTGACGTCATTGTGACAAGCCTGAAAACACTCAAATGACATTGATGTCCTCGTCGATTTGAAGATGTGTCCCCTCAACATCATTTTTGAGACGGAGTCTTCACTTTCACATCGCTGAGTATCTGCTTTACATAACATCTGACGCAGAAGAAGGTTGAGCGCCATGTGTAAAGCTATTAGCCAAACCATTTTGGCAAGTGGTTCACTAAAATGAGACAATAAGACAGACAACTTACAGAAAGCTAAATGAGCTATAAATGACCTCTTTCGGTAAAAATAGGTAGGAAAAAAAGACAGGTTCAAACAATTTGCCCACAGAAACTTTTAATGAACGAATAGACAACCTGCGGAAATTTATTAACACTATACATGGACATATTCAATTCAGCCCAGTATATTTTATAGTTCAGATTAATCTTTTTTTTTAATGATATAAAATTTTAGTACTGAGATGCTAAGCTCTCAATGCTATCTTTTCAATAAAAATATCTTACAGGTGCTCCTATTATTATTATTATTATTATTATTATTATTATTATTATTATTATTATTATTATTATTAGAACGTCAATTTGGTGCGTACGCAATTTTGGTGTCCAGCTTTAATTATTGCGATGACCGCCTTAAAAATAAACCATCAAGGACTTTCTTTTTATCGAACATTTATGTTGTTTAATTAAATCTACCGGGTTTTGTTTCAAACATTTCATAAAGCTCTCTTAACGTTTGATATTGGTAAAGCAACTAATAATGAAGAAAAGTACTTTTGATATGGAAAACCATTCTTCCTTTGTTTTTCGACTGAAAAAATTGATTATTGCAGGCTCAACTGTTTTACAGAAACTTTGTTCCGACAAGAGATAACCTCCTAAAAAAATGTAAATTTTAGAACTAGATTCATTTAAAACTATTACAGAAACTTTATTCTGGCAAGTGATTATGTCATAAAAATATGTTAATTTAAGAACTTGCTCCATTCAGAAATCGCATAGGAAGTTCTGTTGAAACGACAGAAATCAGCGCAAATGGCGTTAAAAAAGCTATCATAACTTTTTTAAGCGATAATTCTCTCTACTCGCATCGAGAAAACATATTTCGATTGTACGCCTTAAGCGTTGGCAACAATATTGAACTATATTATGAAAACATTTTTTTATGATGACCGCGTCCTTAATAATTAACGTCTTTCTAAAAAGCATAAAAAAACTTACCTTGTGTCAACAAAATTTGAATAAATTGTGTATTTTAACATTAAGATTTGCATAGTAAATTAAAGCGACGAAGGTAAACAAAACTGGTTAAATGTCTACCTAAAATAAATAATAAGAACCCGTCATGGGTGAATTTCAATATGTGTCGGTAAAGAAAGCATCTCGGTTGAAATTGAGAGCTAGAGCTTTCTATAATCATTTTCAGATTTGACACAGAGGAAAAAGACACAAACTTTTAAATGACGAAGAAGTTGTCTTTACAACCACTACTTTTTTCCAGTTTAAAATATATATCCAGGTAGTATCCACGTACTATGAAAATATTGGAAGATTTCACTGAAGGAAATTGAAGAAAATCGCACTATAAGTCACACAAGACTTAGGAACGTATTTGTTTGGATAGTAACAATTCACGACTTAAACCTATTATTTTAACAGAGATGGTTGTACAACACTAATTTATCGCTGCTTATTACACTTGATAGGTTTGAGCGTCCTACGAGAAAAAAAAGTATTCGAAAACAAGATTTCAAACTATAACACTGGCGCGCGCCACATCATATGAGATTACCCTAAGGAACCACCTTAAATAGGATAGTACAGTGTATCTCTCGCTTTCTTAAATGTTCGACGCAAACTGATGTAGTCACAAGTCCCCTGATAATTAAAGTCCAAAAGTGGATAAATGCAGTCAGTCAAAAACTTTCGTGCTTTGTCCTACGTACTGGTATTTTGCTACAAAGGGTACAATGTGAAAGATCCTCACTCGTTATGACTCTGGCTCATCAAGACGTTATAACTTCAATAAAAGCATAGTTAGAAGAAAACCGCTTACATAATGAGGGTTTGCTGTAAATATATATTCTATTTATCCCAGCAAGGGCGTAAGTATTGCTGCTCTAATCTGAAAACCAACTAACGTACTACTTTCAAAAAAAAAAGTGCTAAAATGTTTTCTCGTTTAGCGAAACGTTTCGGGAATAACCCCTTTATCAGTCGCAAAGTAAAAACCGTTGAGCGATTATCAAACGTTACGTTGCGCCCGCGTCATATGGCGTAGATGCCATATAAAGTGCAACACAGCAACTTATTATTATTTTTATCTACGTATACTTTCAGATTAAGCATAACAACTATAAGCAAATAAGACAAAATATTCTACAATGTCATTACAACCGACCGAGATGAAAACCCACCTTTGATAAAATGACGATGAATGCTTGAAACAGCGGGCGGCAGCCAAAAAATAATGACTCGATTATGTCGAGAATTCGGTGGAGAAATATTTTTAGCGATCGACAACTATTGGTCGATTGAGAACTTAATTTTCCAGTCGAGAAATTTCCGTCAGTTAGGAATTAAAACAGTTGTGACTTCCTTTATGAAATGCCCGAGAAACTCCTGCTTTAGTGTACGAAAGTTGGACACGTCGTGTTTTTTATCTGTCAAAAAATTAATTAATTTAAATGGCTCTTTTAAAATTCACGAGAAACTTCTGCTCTATGTACCTGTAGTTCAGAGTCATGCCAGAAAATAATTTACAAGGGGCATGCAGAAAAAAAATAAAATAGAATATAATACAGAGAACAGGAAACCTGGCTGCCTTATTTGGTTGTTGTTATTACATTTCTGTATTTGTTTATTTGTTTATCTATTTATTTCTATATATTTTAGTTTTTATTTGTGTTTATATTCCATTTTTCTGCTCGATGAACCTAAAATACTCATGTCGTTTTTAATTGGTAGGCCTAATCCGGGACCCTAATATGCCTTAAGTTGTCATAAATTATATAAACATATCAAGGTTTCAACACTTTCAAATTGCTCTGGAAGGATTAACCTTAAGAGCAAGCCTTATGTTCACCTGGAGTGAACATAAGGCTGAATCCACGTGATGGCATTTTTCCAAAAAGACTCAAAAAGTACATTTCAAGTCTCAAATGGAAGGTTTTGGGGGGGAACTGTGGTGGTATTTCAACACAAGGGACCAAAATCGGCATTTAAAAGTGCCTCATGTAGCACTTTCTTATTCGATTTTTTTGGACCATGAGTGAACATTATACTGAATCCACGTGATGGAATTTTTTTCCAAAAAGACGCAGTCTGTACATTTCAAGTCAAAAATGGCAGGCTTTGCTGGCTCTGGAGTGAAAATAAGCTTTAATATCCGTGGTGGTATTTCAACAGAAGGGCCAAAAATCGTCATTTTCGATGCCTCATGTTGCACTATTTTATTCGATTCTTTTGGACCTGGAGTGAACTTTAGGGAGAATCCACGTGACGATATTTTTTCAAAAAGACTAAAACTGTGAATTTCAAGTCTCAAACTGGCAGGTTTTGCTGAAACTGAAGTGAAAATAAGATTTATTCTACGTGGTGGTATTTCAACACAAGGGCCTTAAATCGTCATTTGCAGTTTCTCATGAAGCACTTTCTTTTTCGTTTCTTTTGGACGTGGAGTGAAAATTAGGATGAATCCACGTGATGGCAGATTTACCAAAACACCCAAACTGTTCATTTCAAGTCTCAAGCTGAACGGTTTTGCAGAAACTGGAGTGAAATAAGCATTAATCTACGTGTTGGTATTTCAACACAAGGGCCCAAACTCGTCATTTTCAGTGGCTCATGTAGCACTTTTTTATTCGATTTGTTTGGACCTGGAGTCAAAAATTAAGATGAAACCACGTGATGGCGGATTTACAAAACGACCCAACGTGAACATTTCAGATCTCTAACGTGCCAGATTTTCTCTAATCTGTAGTGAAATTAAGCTCTAATCTACGTGGTGGTATTCCAACACAAAGACCCAAATCGTCATTTCGTCAGGATGAATCCACGTGAATCCCCAAACCGTACATTTCAATTCTCAAGTTGAACGGTTTTGCTGAATCTGAAGTGAAATTAAGCTTTAATCTGCGTGGTGGTAATTCAATATAAGAGACCAAAATCGTAATTCTCAGTGCCTCCTATAGTACTTTCTCATAGGCGTACGGGCACCATCGGACCTGGGGGGGGGGGGGGGGGGGGCGGAGACCTTACTGCCCGAAAAAAAAAAATTGGCATGGGTTGAAAGCCGAATAAAGAGGCCTATATAATATGCAAAACAAAACGTGCATTTAAATAGTTGTGAAAAAGCCTTGCCTGCTTGCTTAAAGGAAACGATAGTTCTTTAATTAATTTCGTGGCATTGCCCGAAGGTGTCAATGCACTGAATCCTTTTTCTTCAGAAATATTTTATTTATTCACCCTAGTTCAGCGAAAATTAAAGTATTTTGAGAAAGCCAATTAATCGTTCCCCCCCCCAGGAAAAAAAAAAGAGGGGGGGAGAAAAAAAGGGGGGGAGGGGGGGAGCTTAACATTTGAGAAAAGCATCAGCTTTGTCACATTTGTAACAGCTTTGTTTCAAGGTCTTACACTGCGTCCACCGCGCGCAAACGCTCAAGCTATAGAAAAGCTGATTGCAACTGAATCAAACTGAGGGGTCACGCAGAATTTGCAAGGAAAATCGAACATGATCATAGCAATTTGCAAGAGGAAAGGAAAGCAGATGCATGCATATGAGAAATTTAGACTTTTGAACGAGAAAGTTCGGTATATTTCCAATACTTTTTCTGCTGATGTAATTAGTTTTGAACGTAATATTGTGATTTGTCGGCTTATTTTCTATTTTGTGTCTAGGCTTGTTGCCCGAATTCTAAGCATTTTGCCCGAAAAATTTCGGAACTGGGGGGGCTGCAGCCCCCTCGCCCCCCCCCCCCCCCCCCCGCCTCGTACGCCTATGTACTTTCTTATAAGATTCTTTTGGACATGGAGTTAAAATTAGGATGAATTCACGTGATAACGACTTTACAATAACATTTAAACTGAACGTTTCAAGTCTGAAGCTGAACGGTTTTGGAAAAAATGAAGTGAAATTAAGCTTTAATCAACGTGGTGGTATTTCAACACAAAGGCCCAAAATTGTCATTTTCAGTCGCTCATGTAGCACTTTCTTATTCCATTCTTTTAGAGCTGAAGTAAAAATTAGGATGAATCCACGTGATGGTGGATTTACAAAAACACCTAAACTGTACGTTTCAAGACAAAAACTTGCCCTTTTTTTTGAAACTGGAGTGAAAAAAGATTTAATCTACGTGGTGGTATTTGAAGACAAAGGCCAAAAATTGTCATTTTCAGTCGCTCATGTAGCACTTTTTTATTCGATTTGTTTGGATCTGGAGTTAAAATTAGGGCGAATCCACGTGATGGCGGATATACAAAAACACCCAAAGTGTACATTTCAAGTGTCAAGATGAACGGAATTGCAGAAACTGGAGTGAATTTAAGATTTAATCTATGTGGTGGTATGTCAACACAAGGGCCTAAAATCATCATTTTCAGTAGCTCATGTAGCACTTTTTATTCGATTCTTTTGGACCTGGTGTCAAAATAAGGATGAACTTGTTGGGGGTTTTAATTTTTTTTTTTTTTTTTTTTTTTCCACGTGATGGCGGATTTACAAAAACACCCAAACTGTACATTTCAAGTCTCAGAGGAACGGTTTTGCAGAAACTGGAGTGAAATTAAGCTTTAACCTACTGTATTTCAACACAAGGGTCCAAACTCGTCATTTTCATGGCTCATGTAGGACTTTGTTATTTTATTCTTTTTGACCTGGAGTGAAGTTATGATGAATCTACGTGTTTGCAGAATTACAAAACGACCAAAAGTGAACATTTCTGGTCTGAAACTTGCCGGTTTTGCTGAATCCGGAGTGAAATTAAGCTATAATCTACGTGGTGGTATTTTAACACAAAGACCCAAAATTGTCATTTTCAGTGGCTCATGTAGCAGTTTTCTTATTAGATTCCTTTGTACCTGTGATGAAAATTAGAATGTATCCACGTGATGGCACATTTACAAAAAAGACCCAAACTGCACATTTCAAGTATGAAGCTGAACTGTTTTGCAAAATATGAAGTGAAATTAAGCTTTAATCAACATGGTGGTATTTCAACACAAGGGCCAGAAATCGTCATTTTCAGTCGCTCATGTAGCACTTTGTTATTCGATTCTTTTGGACCTGGAGTTAAAATTAGGGCGAATCCTCGTGATGGCATATTTACAAAAAGACCTAAACTGTACGTTTCAAGACAAAAACTTGCCCGTTTTTCTGAAACTGGAGTGAAAATAAGATTTAATCTACGTGGTCGTATTTGACGACAAGGGCCCAAAATCTTCATTTTCAGTCGCTTATGTAGCACTTTTTTATTCGATTCTTTTGGACATGGAGTGAAAATTAGGATGAATCCACGTGATGGCGAATTTACAAAAAGACCCAAACTGTACATTTTGAATCTCATTATGAACGGTTTCGCAGAAACTGGAGTGAAATTAATTTTTATTTTACGTAAAGTTTTTTAAAAAAAGGGGCCCAAAAATTTTTTCAGTGGCTCATGTAGCACTTTTTTATTCGATTCTTTATTACCTGGGGTGAAAATTAGCATGAATTCACGTGATGGCGGATTTACAAAATGGCGCAACGTGAACATTCTGGTCTCACACTTGCCGGTTTTGCTGAAACTGGAGTGGAATTAAGATTTAATCTACGTGGTGGTATTTCATCACAAGGGCCTTAAATCGTCATTTCCAGTGGCTCATGTAGCACATTCCTTTTTCGTTTCTTTTTGACATGGAGTGAAATTAGGATGAATCCACGTGATGGCGGATTTACCAAAACACCTAAACGGTTCATTTCAAGCTTCAAGCTGGACGGTTTTGCAGAAACTGTATTAAAATAAGCATTAATTTACATGGTTGTATTTCAACACAAGGGCCCAAAATCGTCCTTTTCAGTTGCTCATGTAACACTTTCTTATTCTATTCGTTTAGGGCTGAAGTGATAATTAGGATGAATCCACGTGGTGGCAGATTTTTAAAAACAACCACACTGTACATTTGAAATTAAGCTTTCATCTAGGTGTTGGTATTTCAAGACAAGGGCCTAAAATCGTCATTTTCAGTCGCTCATGTAGTAATTTTTTTATTCGATTCTTTTGGACCCGGGAGTTAAAATTAGAAATTCAAAACAAGGGCCTTAATCGTCATCTGCAGTAGCTCATGTAGCACTTTCGTATTCGATTCTTCTGGACCTGCAGTGAAAATTAAGATAAATCCACGTGATGGCGGTTTTACAAAAACACCCAAACTGTAAATTTTATGTCTCAAGATGAACGGTTTTGCAGAAACTGGAGTAAAATTAAACTTTAATCTATGTTGTGGTATTTCAACACAAGGGCCCAAAATATTAAATCGTCATTTTCAGTGCCTCATGTAACACTTTCTTATTCGATTATTTTAGACCAGGCGTGAACATTAGGCTGAATCCATGTGATGGCACTTTTCGAACGAGACAAAAACTGTACATTACAAATATTAAACTGGCAGGTTTTGCTGGATCTGGAGTGAAAATAAGCTTTAATCTCCGTGGTGGTATTTTAACACAAGGGCCCAAAATCGTCATTTTCAGTTACTCATGTAGCACTTTGTTATTCGATTATTTTGGACCTGGTGAGAACATTAGGCAGAATCCACGTGATGGCATTTTTCAAAAAAAGACTCAAACTTTACACTTCTAGTAGCAAACGGGCAGGTTTTGCTAGATCTGGAGTGAAAGTATACTTTAATCTACGTGGTGGTATTTCAACACAAAGGGCCCAAAATCGTCATTTTCAGTGCCTCATGTAGCACTTTCCTATTCGATTATTTTGGACCTAGAATGAATATTAGACTGAATCCACATGTTATCTAAGGACAACATATTAACTGTGTGCTAGATTTTTTTTATTACTTGGGTGGTAAATGCCTCATGGATCTCATGTTATCTGAGGGCAGGATATTAACCTTGTGCTAGATTATTCGGTCTTCATTATTTGGGTGGTGAGTTCCTTTTGGAACTCATGTGATCTTAGGGCAGCATATTGATCTCGTGCTAGACTACCATGTTTAACTTGGGTTGTGAGTTCCGTATGGAACTCACGTTATCTTAGGGCAGCATATTAACTTCGTTTCAGATTATTCTGTTTTACTTGGGTGGTGAGTTCTTTATAAATCTCATGTTATCAGAATCTTTTCCAGAATCCGGCTTGTACTTTGCGCAGTGTTTTGAGCTGCCCGAGATGGCTTCCTTCTAGCTCAACATGTAACCGTTGCATTGCTGGTCTTACCAGAGGTTCGGGCAGGACGACCATGGGTATGGAATTCTTTGACTTCTCCTTTGTGTTAAATCGCAACACATTATCTTTTAAACTCTAGAAGTTCTCGTTTGATATTTCAGTTAATTCTATGAACAGTTTGACAGTGTCAAAATTAAATAAAATTGCGTAACATAGCCTTTTTAAGAAACAAGATATATTATACATTACTGGTGATTTCTTTAACATACAGTGTTTTATAAATTAAACTAAAAAAATTAATTTAAAAAGACATATTAAATACTATTACTAATATAAGTATGCACACAAAAGTGCATTAAAATGCATTACTTCCTTATTCTGGCATTTTGTTTCTTTTACATAAAAACATTTTTTTACCTGGGTAAATAGGCTCGTATTTAAATGGTGCATTATATGCCAACTGTCAGCATGATGTTCTTAATCTACTTGTTCTTATATGTTTTTTAACGATCTTGACAAAATTTAAAGAAGTCGAAGACCTTTCATAGTCACTCTTTTAAAGATGAATTGGCAAGAGATCTCTTTCACTTTTATGAAGGATCATTTTTCAGCCTGTCGAAATAACAAACACAATCTTCTAAAAACGTTTATCAGAAATATGC
Organism: Oculina patagonica; assembly: GCF_052425735.1. NCBI lineage: Eukaryota > Metazoa > Cnidaria > Anthozoa > Scleractinia > Oculinidae > Oculina > Oculina patagonica. Next base: position 5,008,995 of record NC_135766.1, read on the forward strand.
TCCAGGACTCGCAGTAAAACTGATTTGTAGTTATAATTGATCATCCAGGCCCTAGAATAGAGGGGGCGCTATCGAAAATAATTTATCTAGGCCTTTCGGGCCTCTATTTGTTCTAAAAATAAGGTGGGGCCAGGCCCCCTGGGTCCCTCCCCTAGATCCACCATTGATTACGCAAACGAATTCAGCAACGTATTTTTCTAGTTCGCAATAAATAAATTATTTCCAAAACAGTTTTTGGCCTTGAACTGATCAAAAAGGAGTGGTTACGGTTCAGGATCAATGGAAGACAAGACAAACTTTATCAGCAAGTTTTGAATTTGAGTCAAGGAATCCTCTGCGGGCCTAGTCGATCGGTTCTTCATTCGCGCGATCAAAGAAAATAACTCAAACCGAGTAACAGAACGTCCTTAGGTAATGTTTGGGGTTAACTATGCAAGGCAAAACTGAAAAATAAAACAAAATGATGTCAAACATTAGCTGTTCTTTGCATTTTCAACATTGGAAAAGCCAAATTACAAACATTTTTTTTTTTGATCTGCAGACTTCTTTTACGTTTTTATTGGGAGTGTAATATTATTTTTACATATTTTGCTCGGCACAACGACTTCACAATTGTGTACCGCATGGGAAAGCATTCATTATTTTAAATTACTTGAACTTGTAAACGAATTAAAGTTACTGACAATAATTTCCAGCATTCAGTTTCAGTTATAGCAAATTGCAGCTGTTTTATACGCTTGCGTTCGGTGTTAGTTTATCTTGTTCCTCGGCTGTATTTGACATCCTTGTCTCAAGGTTTGGCATCACATCTATGGCGTTGCTGGGGATGCTGTTTTCTTGTCCCTCTTCTTGCTGGTCGATATCTCATCGTTCCTGTCCTGTTTGAACAATGCCCACAGCATTTGGTGATCCAAAAACGCGCATCTCGATCTGTTCCGCTTGTGTGTAGCTTTTTCTCAACAAAATTTCAAGGAACGCCCGCAAATAAAAATAGCTTTAATCTTCGTGGTGGTATTTCAACAGAGGGGCCCAAAATCGTTATTTTCGGTGCCTCATGTAGCACTTTCTTGTTCGATTATTTTGAACCTGGAGTGAACATTATTAGGCTGAATCCACGTAATGGCATTTTTTCAAAACGACACAAACTGTACATTTCAAGTCCTAAACTGGCAGGGAGGGTTTTGCTGGATATCGAGTGAAAATAAACTTTAATTTCCGTGGTTGTATTTCAACAAAAGGACCCAAAATCGTCCTTTTTAGTGCTCATGTAGCAATTTCTTATTCGATTCTTTTGGACCTAAAGTGAACATTAGGCTAAATCCACGTGGTGGCAATTTTTTCCAAAAAGCCGCACACTTTTTATTTCAAGTCTCAAACTGGCAGGTTTTGCTGGATCTGGAGGAAAAAATAAACTTTAATCTACGTGGTTGTATTTTAACAAAAGGGCTTAAAATTGTCATTGTCCCTAGTGCCTTACGTAGTTCTTTCTTATTCGATTCTTTTGGATCTGGAGTGAACATTAGGCTGAATTCACGTATGGCTTTTTTTTTCCGAACAGACCCAACCTGTACATTTCAAGCCTCAAACTGGCAGGTTCTGCTGGATCTGGAGTGAAAATAAGCTTTAATCTACTGTATTTGACAATCATGTCTCGAGGTTTGGGATCACATCTACTTCGTTATTGGGGATAACGTTTCCTTGTCCCTCTTCCTGCTGGTTGACATTTCGTTCCTGTCCTATTTGAACAATGCCCACAGCATTTGGTGATCCAAAAACGCGCATCTCGATCTGTTCCGCTTGTGTGTAGCTTTTTCTCAACAAAATTTCAAGGACCGCTACAGGAAATCGCCTTATTCTTGCAGCATAAATGATTGGATTAATTAACGAATTGAGAATTGGGAGAAAGCCTACAACGAAATAAATTATAAAAGAAACATTTAACGGGACTTTTGAAATAACTGCTAGAATGAAAAATATAGCTAACAATAAAAAATAGCTAAATAACGTTCTCCACTCATTAAAACCAAGTGAATGAGCGATGATCCGCACAAAAACCGTGCCACATTTCTTACTGTTGTCTGAAGAACACATGAGTCACTTGATGTGTCGCCTTGAATGATGAATATCGCTACTGGGGTCCGCAAAGATTGGACAATCAGCCCCACCATCGTATCTGTAGCCGCTAGACACGCCACAACGACGTTGGACATCGTTCTCACTCGCGGTTTGGTTTTCACGGCGATTATCACTAGCAGATTAAGTCATATGAGTTGTGTTTACTTTTATTTACAAGAACTCAAGGAAGTTTTTTTTTGTACAAACATACTTGCAAGTTGAAACTTTAAATGATCCCTTCCCCTATGGATAGCAGTAAAGCAATGCTGAATGTGTAGCCCTGTTTGGAGCCCTTGTTAATAATTATTTACAACAACTTTTACTCTGACATAAAAAAAGTTTTTTTTTTTACAAATAGTCTCAAAATTTGCCAACTCGTAAAGGTTGGAGAAAATGCTGTACAATACTGTCTTTATTTTTTAATACTAGTTTATAGTAGTCATCAATAGGCTTTGTTGACAGCTACAAGAGCTTCTTTACATATTGGATCAAGTTTGCCATCACCTCCTAAAATGAAAGAAAAACAAAAACAAATGATATTAAGGGGGAGACCCTTAACTACATAATGGTTACTATGGATGGTTTCTAACCATCATATCTTGGGCTCCCTTAGTTTCCTTGGTTTAGTTTGTGGCCATGTTTGCTATATTGGAGGTTGCCTTCACTTTCAGTAGTCATGACCATAATTGGTGAGTCACGTGACAAGAACACGAAAACCCTGAAAACTCACACAGCTTACATTTTTCTCCGTTGAAATCAACACCCCGGGTTGAGTGCACTTAAAAGCAAAATCTGTAGCATGGATTTGTTGAAATTAAGTTTTGACGTCACAAAATCTTTATGACGTTTTTCAGTAACGCAAATGTCAGTAATTTAATTATTTCAGCCACTGGTAAATGTTTTTGAGCTAACTTACCATATTGCAGGTCCTGAATTTTGCAGTGATAAATTATTTCTCCATGGACCACCAATTCCACATCATCTCTGTCTGGAGTTTTTGTAAATTCTACTGTGTGACCCTCACTCCTCAAAAGCGCTGCAGAAAATAATTTTACAACTGACATGTCTGAACAACAGTCACTTCCAAACACCAGGAGAGAACAAGGAAATCCAAAACACTGGGCCATTACTACCCCACCTCACCTCCATAGATGAGATTTTCTAAAGGGAGTTTCAGAAAGTCATTTCCGAGGGGTTGCTCTGTCAGCATCTTTTGATTGCTTAAATATTTTTAATGGGTTTGAAAGAAGATATTTTTGTGACGGGGATAAGAAAAACGTTGGGCGTGTATCACATCAGCCTTTAATCTTTTTTCGTTGGGGGGGGGGGGGGGGGCAGGGATGTTGTTAAGGGTCGGCTGCCGGCTTATTTTTATTACTGGCTGAAAGAGACCTTAAATCCGGCAAACTAGTAGGTAAACTTTTAAAGCTGCCATGGCCAGAAAAACCAGCTGGGCTTGGTAATGAGCCAGTTTAGTGTTTTCTTAGCTACATGTACATCCTTGGGGGGGGGGGGGAGGATTCTGATTTGTCTATGGGTAGGGGGTTGTGGATACAAAAGGGAATTTTCCACTGCAATCTTTCAAATGACCTTAAACAGACTTAAAAACAGCTTACTGTTATTAAACAAGAGTGAAATATTACATGATCTGGCTGTTGGGCTCTAAATTGCTAAGTTCACTTTAATATCATCAAAATAAAATCATGACATGCATGGAAAAGCTATTTTAACCCTTTAACCGGCAGATTTCTGTGACTTTCTTAAGGGTTTTTTTGGGCTTATACATTCTGTAGAACTTCGTGATTGCATATAAGAAGTTCAAGTAAAAATGTGTGCTGTTTCGAAACACAGAGGGCTCAGATTTGTATTGTGACGTCAGTAGTCGGCAGTTGCTTCGTTCGTAGGCGAGCTGTTGGGCTTGGATTTGGCTCGTTTTGTGTTTATAAGTGATTTTTCGAGTCATTTTTCACTGCAGAAGCCCCCAGGTAAAAAAAAAAAGTCTGTCTCCGAGCCATGAGGCCCATACAGCCGGAGCTTATCCCGGTTTCCGTAGCATTAAGCGACTAGGAGTATTGCTACTCCCCCCTGGATGGGATGCTAGTCCATCGCAGGGTTACCCCCCAGCAGTAAATTCGCCGGTACCCATTTATACACCTGGGTGGAGAGAGGCACTGTGAGAGTAAAGTGTCTTGCCCAAGAACACAACGCAGCACCCCGGCCAGGCCACGAACCCGGGCCGTTCGACTCGGAGTCGAGCGCGCTAACCATTAGGCCACCGCGCCTCCCACTGCGCCCCCATGGCATCATTAAGCTAGATTGGTGGGTAGAGGCCAGCATCTGAAAGAAACCAGAGGTGAGAGATGATTTTGTCTTGATTGGAACGCCAGAAATATTCGAATCGAAAGATGGCGGTCCATGGGTAAAGTTGTCTCTCTGGCCGTTCTGTGGGTGGATTCCAAGACCTGCCAAGGCATTTTGGACGAGTTCTGACTTCCAAAGAATTATGCAATCGGTGCAACATTTTGCCGGCAGGATTGGGTGGCTCGACACTTATAAAAAATATATGGAATAAAGGTAGGAAGCCTTTCATGCCGCCGCCATGACTGTTTTTCCCAAGCATCCCTTTCGGTCAGCAACGAGGAAATTACAGGTTTGCAAGCATAGCTCTAATGGAATAGTAATTGCTGAGTCTGCTGAATGATTGATGGGAAATTTCCTTGGTGAACGGAAGGGAATAGGGTTGAAGTTTGCTGCAAATGTATATTTTTGAAGTCAGAATTATTTTTTCATTAAAAAAATGGAGGCAAAGATGTGTGTTTTTTGTTGTTGTCCTGTTACGTAGAAAACGGGCATTTTCAAATTTGCTGCTGAACAAACAACCATATGCAACAGAAATCAAGAGTTGTAGTCAGTTAGTTGGCTTTTAAAGCTATGAAAATTATCACTTTGCCATAAAAAGCAGTCATTGATATCATGTGCCAAGATATGTAAAAGCTAGAGTTTTTTCAATCACTGCTGGTGTTTTTCGTACACATATGTACGATTGCCGGTTAAAGGGTTAATAGTATTTCCATGACCTGTCTGTCATGTCATGTCTGGATTTAAAATAATTCAGACATTTTCAGGCCTGAAGTCTTCTGGTGTCACATACCGTAAAATTCCGGTTATAACCCCCCCCCCCCCCCCCCCCCCCCCGCTTATAAGCTCCCCCAGTTATAGGCCCATCTACCTTGAAACAAAAAAATACATCCGGTTATAAGCCCCCCGGATATAAGCCCCCCTCTGCTGAATGACGGTACTGAACAGGGCTAAATATTGCTTTATTATGTGTTTTTAACCTAAAAACGTATTTCGATCAACACTCCCGTGGCTCGTTTCGAAACGTTTTTTGTATTCCACTTTAATATAAGCCCTCCCGGATATAAGCCCCTCCTGTTATAAGCTCACCCAAAACTCCTTACGAAGTTGTATAAGCCCAGGGCTTAAAACCGGGATTTTACGGTATTTGCTGTATATATTATATTCATAGCTAGATCATTCAAAATAATAGTTAACTTGCATCGCTAAACTTTTCATGTAAGCTCTATTATGCATGTACAAAGCCTACTGAATAAGTACGATCAGTTGGTAAAAAGGTATATAGTTACCTTGAAGTCCTTCCAGTCGTGCAGTACGATGTTCTACTATTCCACAAGACATATAAGGGCCAAACTTCACCGTCACTTTATGTTTTACCATTTTTCCGGCCAAGAGAAATGACAACTTGTTTATGTTAGCAACGAAGCCGCCATCTTTGATTTCCCAGACTGCCCCTAGAGACAACAAAATATCGTAGTTTCTGATTGGTTCACAGTTGACCAATGAAAAAGCTCCTTAGTTAGCGCGTGGAGTTAATTTTCGCGCCATTTTGGAGAAGAATTGATTTTGAATGGATCTGTTTTGCATTTGATTACTACGGACTATAAAACAACATATCTTGACCTACAAAGAAAGGACAAATAAGATATTCTTGCAGCTCTTCGGGTGTCGCAAAAGCTGCATTACACACGGTAAGTACGCATAACTGCTCATTTTAAACAGAGTTCGATGCGGAAATCATCAAAACCAGTCGACAGCTGCGAACTTTACTGTCGAATTTCGCCTTTGTTTTCTCATGGTTTTCTATTGCTGGTTTGCAGCTAACGTCACAGCAGCCATACTGATGGTCAAGAACAAAGCGTTTCCTCCTCTGGTAACTTAACTCTTTTATCATGCAAATTATGCGAAAAAAAAAATCATTGTTTTGTCCACCAACATGGCCTCCTGTGGTTGCAAATCAAGAATTGTTTATATTCTAAGCTAATAAATTTAATTTGGCAATGCCTTAGCTGGAGACTTATCAACCACAAAAAAGCGCATTTATAGGTTTTGATACAGTTTTAACCCAATTTGTCAGTAGTGCATTTTGAAATCTTTGATGGTCCGGTTTCAATAGTGACCAGAGTTAGCTTGGTCTGTCCAGGAACTGACTAGTTGAAAGAAGCAATTTCAACCTCTTAGAGGTGTAAATGGCTCAAGGTGCTTTAACCTGTGAATAAAGCTGCCTCTCATTGCTTCCAGCCCAAGGGGTTTTTTCAAAGGACAGGAAGAACCTCCTCGTCAAACCCTCTTGGGTCTGAAGTGTTCAAGAAGAGAAGTGTTCGAGAAGTGTTCAAATTCACAGGCTAAAGTCAGGGCTCCAGACTAACTATTTTGCTAACTAGCCAAGTGGCTAGTGACAGCTTTGATTCCACTAGCCAAAACTGATTTTCTACTAGCCAGAATTTTCAAGTATACCGGTAGTTTTGTTTTTTTGTTTTCTTTTACCATGGGAGGGGGGGGGAGTGGGGGGGGAAGGGGACATATTTTAACATTTAAATTATACAAACAATCTCAAACCATCTAGACGCGTACACACAACTTCATCAGGTGTTCGTCTTTATCGGAAGTATTTGTCGTGTTTTTTTTTTTTACCTAGCTCTTTCAGCTTCTATCCGCAGTTACATACCCTCGGATATCCATAACATGCGCGTTGTGTCAAATACTAATGATTCTTTTATTACGTCACCAGTTTACTTGTTAGTTCTATTCTCTCAGAGACGATTTTTATAATTAACAATGTAATGCAGTTTCTTTGCACTTATGCCTGAAATTTTCACTAGCCATTTTGGCTAGTGAAAGTCCAAAACCTACTAGCCAAAACTGCATTTCTACTAGCCTTTGGCTAGTTGGCTACCATTAGTCTCGAGCCCTGAAAGTATGGGTATTTTGTGTACTTCATTGGTCGTGTGTTATTAATTTGCAGGCCAAAGTAGTATTTTCTCTAGTGACAATGATTCATCTTGAAAATAATTTTTCCCCAGGTGATAAATGAAGTCTTTTATGTACTTGAAACACAGAATCCTTTTGGGTGAAGTCTGAGAGATTGTATTTAAGATGCAACAGCCAAATCCTTGTGACTCAATGGGTAGTTTTAGTGCTGCAAGTGAAATGAACAACACATCTTCCTATGCATTATCTGATATCAGATTTGAAGAAAACCTTGCCACTTTGTCTGAAATGTTCCCAGCACATGATGTTGCTGTACTGAGGAATTACTTGGAGAGTTTCCATGACAACCCAAACTGCATGTCAATAGTTGTTGGCATGCTTTTAGAAGGCGAGGGTACACCGGACTTGAATTCTGGGCAGAATTCATCACAGCAACAGCATGGTTTGAAACGCAAGACAGACACAGTGACTAGTGAAGACAGTTTACATGACGAGGATCAAAGTGAAACTGTGGCTACATCTCCAAGTAAACTGCAGAAAGTTGATATTTGCATAAATGAATCTGGATGTTCAAGTTTGCCCACCGTTTTGGGGAAAATAGACAAACTTGACAGTAACAAAAGTGAAACATTGACATCTTTTGGATCACACTCCGTTAAGAAGGAAGAGCCATCATCTAGCAACCCTGACAAAAGTGAACCTGGCCCTTCTAGATCATCTGAGCATTTTACGGGTGAACTAGCATCCAGTGTTGACAAAGATGACGATGAAATAGTTTTTGTCAAAAGTGTAGAAAGCTCTCCAAAACAGTCCTTTTGTCGCACTGAGCAATCTAAATCAGAAGTAACTTCACCCAAGCAACGTAATGGTATCTGTATACGGCACAAGGGAGGAGTTCTCCATCCCTCCATGAACAAGCCTAAAAAGCTACAAATTGTCAGAATTGATGTTGATGGCAAAACTGGCGCAAGTAATGTCCAGACACCAGTAAATAAGGATCAGTCCAAAACTAGCCTATCACCTGGTAAAAAAATGTTGATTAACCTAACCTCTATAAGAGCTGTTATAGCAGCCGCTACAACAGATATTAATGGGAGCAATGACAGCTCACCCAGGCCTTGTACAAGTATAGGTCCGTCAACATCCGAGGAGAAAGCAACAGAAAGTCCTGCAACAGTTAATTCACTTGAACATCCAGGATCTGCTGAACTCGAACAAACTGAAGAAGAAACACCATCTAATCTTGAAGATAGCGAGGGTTCATCTGGTGCAGCAGCCCTGAGTGATCTGGAGATTTTAAAGAAGGTATTCCCAGATGCGGACCCCACATACATCAGTTCACTGTTGGACAAACACGCAGATAAACCTAACCGGGTTGCCCTGGTCGGGAAAGAGCTGGGAAATAATACAGCCACTCAAGAACAAAACACGAAAAAGAAGGTTGTGCCATCTGTAATTTGGTTCTGGGAATCTGAAGGTGGAAAGCTTGTTCCATTTACTGATTCAGAATGCAATGCTCTGGAGAAAGAATTCAATAGCTGTGACCCTAATGGTCCTGGCAACAATGCATATGTCAAGGTTGTTAAGTTGCCTGGCTCAGCCAAACGGTTCACAGTTGATTTTAGCGCAATGCAAATGGTTTGTGAAAGTGGTCAGAAAATGATGATCTTCAGAGTTCCTGGTGGTAGCGATGAAAGAAAAGAAATTGGGTAAGGCAGCTTGATTATTTGTAAATGTCCATTGTCTGAGAATTGCCTCAGGGCAAGTTAAAATTGAAGGGGTGCTTGAAATAAGGCCTTAATGATCTAATGTAAAATTCTCCCTTTGATTTACAAGCTTACACAGGGCAAATTGGAAGAGGAATCTAGCAATTTATCAGAAGTCACTTGGGGCCTTATTCCAGGCACCCATTCAATTTAATTTAATTTAATTTATAATTTATCTTATTTTATAGTTTAAATATTTAATTTATTTACGCACGGTGGATTCTCACAAGACTTTCCAAATTTGCAAACCCTCTGATTTGCAGACTTGCAAAATTAATTACCGTAAAGTTCCGTGTATAAGCCGCACCTTTTTCCTCTAATTTCAAGTCAAAAATCGGGGGTGCGGCTTATCTACGGAAACATCTCTGGTTGGAGTTCTCAAAGGCCTAATTAATATTCATAAAAAACTTCTCAAGACGTCATTGAATAAACATATAACAACCTGAAAACTTTGTTGTTGTTCACTACCTTTTAGTTCCTCTGCAAAGCTGTTTGCAGTGAAGCCTGCCAGTCACTTCGAATCATGTCTTTCCGCTACGTGCGAGAAGGCACCAAGATAAACGCAAATACTCACAAGGCAAATGGCCGACCGCTTCGGTTTTTTATTGACCTTCACAGCAAATACATCTGCTGGATTAACAACATAAGTAGGCTTAACTGCAGAATACCCTGCCACTTGAACTAAATTCCACGTAGCCGGCTACGCGGTACGCAGAAACTAATTAATAAAAGTTAAAGTATAAAAATAAAATAAATTCAAAATGGCATTGCATGTTATGTGCTGGCTACGCCGTACGCGGTGCGCAGCGAGAAACACATGAATTGACACATGAATATACCTCGTTCTTTAATCCATGTGCCGGAACAAGCACACTTCACGTGAATATACCTCGTCGAAAAAAGAACGCTAAGCCAGCAACAAAGACAACTTAAACTCTTGCATTCATTAAACACTGCGTACCGCGTACCGCGTAGCCAGCGAAAAAGCTAACTTCCAGTCTTGTATTTATTTCTCACTGCGTACCGCGTACCGCGTAGCCAGCGAAAAAGATAACTTCCAGTCTTGTATTTATTTCTCACTGCGTACCGCGTACCGCGTAGCCAGCGAAAAAGAAAACTTCCAGTCTTGTATTTATTTCTCACTGCGTACCGCGTACCGCGTAGCCACCGCTTTTCAGTAAAGGGCTCGATGTGGCGGGGTATTCTGCAGTTTTCCAAATCTTATTCTGCATGAAGTTTTTATCCTGTTGCGGGTAACAGTTTCCAAGAATCTTGAAATAAAAACGTGGTTTCTTCCGAAGGAAATGCCGCCATGTTTGTTTTTAATGCCCAGACTCCTCTCTACAATTCAGAGCTTGGTTACTAAGCACTCATCATTCGCGAACGATTCGAACGAATTACAAGTGTTTCAGGAGTGTTTAGAAGTGATAATCTCGAAAAAATGATATCAAGAGAGCATCCAAGTTTAAGATATTGTGAACTCAAACTAAAAAGGAGGTATGACAAGTGAAATTTAGCTTTCGTAAGACTTAATTTATATTAAACATTGCAACAACCACCGTGCCAGTGTCTCGAAACTGTGCTTGTGTACCCTTGATTGTTTACCAATAGAACTTCACTTGAACTTCAAACTTTATGGTCTGTATATTTTTTTTCCAAAATTTGAGCTTCCAAATCGGGGGTGCGGCTTATCTACGGGTGCGGCTTATACACGGAACTTTACGGTATATTGCATGCAGATAATTATAAAGACTTGAGACCCTGCATACTTGCATATTTTTGCAGACCTGTATATTCACACATTTGCAGAACTGCAGACTTGATGACTTGCATGCCTCCATGTTTGCGTATTTTTTGCACACTTGGAGAGCTGCAGAATTGCAGTTCTGTAGACCTGCATACTTAAAAGTCTCCAGACTTATTAGCTTGCAGACCTGCATATTGGCTGAATTGTAGAGTAGTACCTCATATCACATTTTTAATTTTTTTATGCTTCTTATCCCTTGTGTGTAGTGGAAAAAGCCTAATTCCACAAGAAGCTCTTTTAGTACCAAATGACTGGCAACAACAGAGTGGCAATGCAGAGCTGATAAGTGTGCGTCCAGGCTCTGCAGAGTGGGATCATGTTCAGCGAAGCTTGAAAAGAAGTTTGAGGGCAGCCGTGGTTGTTGACATACAGCGAGTTCAGAACAAGTGGCTTTACAGGAAATATGCAATACAGCGGCATTTGTTGAAGGACAAAAATGGTTAGTTTTAATTTATAATTATTGTTGAGTTGAGCTGACAATATGGGGTGGGGGGGGGGGGGGAGGCAAGCTGCAGTTACAAGCATCCCATCCAGGGGAGGTAATACGCTTTTCCCTTCGTCAGGGAGGCTAGTAAAATTCAATACTTTTTGTTAAGTCAGAAAAGTCAGGGAATTTTATTTAAGATTGCTGCAGGTTTTGAAAATGGCAATCTTAAATTCTGATCAAGCTCAACCATAAGTTTCAAAGTAGCGGTTTAATATTGCAAGCTAAACCCATTTATAGGACCAAAAATTATCTTCTTGTTGTCATATTTTTGTCCAAGAAATGTTGAGTCATTTGTTTTTCTTCTCGAAAAATCTCTTTAATACAATCACCCTGTTAATACAACCACATTTTGGTGGACCATCAATTTCATGTTATTTTGAGTTTCGACCATAATATTTATAATTTTTCTCCTGCACAGGTCCAACATGTATCAATGAAAAAGAGTTATTCCATGGTACCAGGCAGAAAAATCCTGATGTCATCTGGACAGGTGAAGATGGATTTGACATGCGCTATTCTGCAGATGGCATGTGGGGGCGCGGCACTTATTTTGCTTCAGAGGCCGCATATTGTCATCAGGGATTTGTGTATCGTGATCAACGAACAAAACAGTTCCAACTATTTCTGGCCCATGTTCTTACAGGAGACAGCATTTCTCTACCCCCTAACAGAGGTATAAAAATGCCTCCCCTAAAGACAGCATCTAACATTCGCTATGACAGTGTCAATGGTGTCACAAATGGATGTACGGTTTACATTCTCTATAAACTTGACATGGCGTATCCAGCGTACCTCATCACTTATACACTAAGACAGTAATTGTCGATTTAGTTGTAGCTTGAGTTTATTGTAGTGTTTCCAGCCTTTTATCACTGCATTAATTTGCCCTTTTCTCAATGTTGAAAAGTTTCACCCTATTTTAGTGCAGGTAAAAAAAACACAAGTTTACAACATTGTGTAGGGAACACTTGAGGGCAATGTATGCATTTGCCGTCTTTGCATTTTGAATAACAATTTAAAAAATTTTTAGGAGGTCACTTAAATTTTTGTATGGGTTGTAATAGTCTGGACCCAGTAGAAATAAGTACTTGTAATTAAGATAAACATAATATTATTACTGTGAGTTATTCCTTCAGGTTAATCCAAAACTGTTAAGTGGAATGCTTTGTACAGATGTATGAAGTAAGTTTCCTCTCAAACGTGGTATGATAACTATATAGTTTGCATGCTATTTTTAGCAATGATGAAATGTCTTTCTGTTGTTTGTTTGTTTGTTTGTTTTTATTGGGTAGATTCTAAATGCGAGATCACGTAAACAATGAGGGTAGCCAAGATTGTCTTATAAGATTACATGCTTCATTGAGAGAAAGTTGAATAGCTCTGCACTGATTTTTGTTCAAGAGCTGGCAGTTATAATTAGCCCTTTGAAAATCTTTAGCAGCACATAAGAATAATACATGCTAACAATCTACACATACATTTGATGTGAAACATAGGTCTCTTGTGTGGTAGATTTTTGGGGCTTTTTTTTCTCAGGTGGGCTTTTTTTAAGGGGGAGGGAGGGGAATTAATATTATCGAAATTAAACGGTATTTGTTTTGCCATAAACTTTTAAGACTTGTTGCCATCAGTTTTGTTGGTGTAATAAGAGAAGTTGAATTTTTATCTTTAATACTATTAAACTTATTTTGAATTAATAAAATTTTGTAATTAATCATAAATTCATTATGTCAATGAATAAATTCCCCTTAGTGGTCTGTTTTGCCAGAATTATTTTTTGTAAACTCATTGTATCACCCACTCTAGATCTACATCCGAAATTCAATCTGAAGAATTCCTCACTGATGTTACAATTCTGTAGAGATCCATGAAGTGATTCTGACTTGGTCTTGAATTTTTATGCACAATTTCAACCAATTAGATACACTACACAATTCTCTGATGAGGTATGTCATCAGGTATGGAATTTATGGTCTGGAAATAATTAAATAAATTGTTGCTCTGTAGCACTTTGTTCATTTACTATAAAGTGTTTTTTTGTTAAAAAGTGCTGAAATGTCTTGTTTTGCAAAACGTTTCAGGAATAACCCCTTCATCAGTCGCAAAGTTCAAACTGAAACGGTTGGGCAATGGTTTCAATTTGAACTTTGCAACTGATAAAGGAGTTATTCCCGAAACGTTTCCAAAACGAGACAACATTTCAGCACTTTTAAACAAAAAAAAACACACTTAAAGTATGGAATTTATGGGGTTGAATCTCAAATCTCTGAGCACAGGCTGCCTTCTGCAGACACCTGTAGGTGATGATCACCAGTGTACGCAGCCGTTCTCGTCCCCAGAGCTGTCTGTCCCTCTTCTGGCTGGGCCTTTGTACGAGGAAAGGTAGCTCTGGTGACACATGATTTCACTTGATATATTTTAACAAAAGAAATTAAATCTAGCCAGTCAAATCAACTGCTTCAAACTATCTTACAAAATGGTTGGTAACATCTAGCCAGTCAGATCATGTGTCCCCAGAGCCGTCAACTGAGAGGGACGGGCAGCTCTTGGTACATAGCCTGTTCCACCTTCCCCCTGACCCCACCCCAATCTCCCATGTCCTGGTTCTGGGCTGTGCCCCACAAACGTTTTTTGGTTGTCTAAGACCAGTGCCTTCTCAGTGTCTTTCTAAATTTCACAGTAATTTACGGTAATTGAAGAAAAGTTAATTTCTAACACTTGCCGACAGAATATACGTGTATCAGTCAATTTACTGGCGTCGTTCCGATTTGTGTCCAGTCAGCCGTCGGCTTCTCGCCATGCATACGCACAGCGGGAGATAGCCCTGGGGACGAGAGGTTGCGAGGTTGAGAACGAGAGAGCCTGGACACCAAAATAAAGAAACATGGCGGCCCAGCAAGCAACTTCGTCACGATCAGAGTTTTGATAAATTAATGGTGTCTGTTTGCGTTGCAGTCTTCCAGGAAACTTATAGTAGGAGCTGACAGGAAGCTTCATTTGATAGATGTGCTTTCGCATCGAATCCCAGAGCTAGTTCAGTGTTCCTATCGTTCTTGTCATGTGATTTTACGCAAGGTTTATTTTTCCGCATACCAAATTAAGCTTATGTGGAGCGAACAAAAATGGCTCTAACAAGTTTGATCCTTGCCATTCTGATCTTTATAGCTTCCCTTCTCGCACTTGCGTTCGTTTCGTTTAGCTTGTACGTTTTCTATCAACACTGGCGTTACCGACACATCCCCGGCCCAGCGAGGGATGGCTTCTTTACTGGGAATGTTCCTTTCGTTCGAAAGGAGAGGAAACGAGTTCTAGGCAGAGGCATGAGTGATATTTGGTTTAAATGGCATCAGGAGTACGGCTCGGTCTACATTACATGGATTTATCATATTCCAGTGGTTATTCTGTCGGATCCAGACACAGCAAAGAAGGCCCTAGTCACTTTAAGTTTACCAAAAGCCTATCGCCTTTATTCACTGATTAGCTTCGTGTTCGGCCAGCGAGGCACCGGGAAGGGGATATTGACAGAAATCGATCATGAAATTTGGCGTCGGAAGCGAGCCATGTTGAACCCAGCATTTCACAGGAAGTATTTGATGAACCTGATGGATTCCTTTAATTCAGTTGGTGATGAGTTCCTGGAAAAACTTGATCAGTTAGCTGATGGAAAAACCCCTGTGAGGATGGCTGATGAATTTGCAAGAGTTACCCTTGATATTATTGGCAAGGTAATAATTAGCATTTGAACATATCTGCAGGCATCCTTCCAATGGTAGACTATTGCTAATTTTCACTATTACACCAGTGACATTTCTGTCAAGCAAAAAAAAAATCAATCAATCAATCAAAGCTATTGAATAAAAAAAAATCAAGAATATTACAGGTTGTTGAAAATTATGGCCCAGTCTTATGGCCCTAGACAAAAAGGCTCTCTGCTCAGGGGTTTGAGGCTGGGGGTGTCTGTTTGACCCACTGTCCATTATGTCAACTGGCACGAAGGGCACCAAGAACACAATACAGTAACCCCGGCCATGGCTTGAATGTGGACCACTCAATCTGGAGTCCAGTTCATTAGCCATTAGGACACCATGTCTCCCAAGTTTGCAGTATTTAATTAAAATTTTCTCATTTCAGGTTGGCTACAGCATCAATCTTGGCACAATAGCAAACCCAGACTCAGAGTTTCCTAGTGCAGTGTCAAAAATGCTTCAAGGAATCCAAGCGAGTGCTTTTAATCCATTTTGGAAGTTCGATGTTTCCATGTTTCCATTTCAAAATTCCGTCATCAATGCTATAAAATTTCTCCGGAGGTTTGCTACAAAAGTCATTGAAGAGCGATGCTTGGCTTTGAGGAATGGTGAAGAAACTCCCAAGGATATTTTGGAACACATTCTTAATGAAGCAAAGGAAAATACTGATGTCGATATGGAGAGCATGGTGGATAACTTCCTGACCATTTTTATTGCAGGTATGTAACACTTGCAAAGAATTTTTTTGTTGATCTTGGTATACCTCACTTGTCTTAATCAGGGCAAACATGTTGGGAAATGAGGAATTTGTATGTCCTTTGATGTTAAAGTCACAAATCTGTTATAATAAGAAAATGATACAAAAAAGCCCATAAGGTGTCAATAGCGTTTTCAGAAATTATAAGCTATGTCTGTGTTTGAGCCTGGGTGGGAACTTATCTCTGTTTTCTGTGGTATGAATCAACTAGCTATATATGAGACTCAGTATTATTTCTTCTATAATTTCAATATACATATACTATTCTTAATCTATAATTTCTAATTTAATGTCAAGCACTTTAATGTCAACCTTCCAAGTCTGTTACATACTCTGACCACTATGCACTATATCCATACATGATAATTATTACACTGTGAGTACATAGCATGAATAAATTACATACATAATGTGGCTAAATTGCAGTCACACCATTACACACCAGATGGGGTTCTAGTCCATCACAGCAGGGCCATAGCCAGACTTTTAGCATAGACGAGGCAAGATCTTGCTAGGGGGGTCTGGGGCATACCCCCAGAAATTTTGAAGCCTAGAAGCCCTCACCTGAAAACGTGTTTTGAACATTTTTCATAAGTTATTTCTTGCGAAAAATCAGTCTTGTTCAACTGGAAGTTATTTTTCCAACTTGTTTTAAATTTTGGGATAAAAACCCATTTCTACACCTGGGTGGAGAGAGGCACTGTGAGAGTTAAGTATCTTGCCCAAGAACACTACACGATGATCCTGTTAAGTCCAGTACGCTTAACTACTGGGCTGCCATCAAACCCTCTAAAAATTAAAATGTTAATAGTTGATGAGTTTAATCCCCTTTGACATTAAACAGGCTTTGTTGTTACCATTAAATCTCTTTACCTACATACCAGTATACAAAATTATTTACTTCAAAACTCTCAGTCCAGCACTAACCATTAAATACCTTGCTTGCCAGGACAAGAGACTACGTCAAATCAACTGTCATTTACTCTTTATGAGATTCTGAGACATCCCGAGATCGAAGAAAGGTATTTGTCAAAATTTAAGTTTTTATCAATAGGCCATTTCCGAGTCACCCTTTGCCTCTGTTTCAAAACGAGTCTACGTGCGAAACCAGTCAAATAAAAATGGATTTGATTTGCATGAAAATGGACCTGTAGGTAAAACTCATTCACATATGAATGGTTTTGTTCGCACGTAGAATCGTTTTGCAACAAAGGGAAAAGGGTAACTCGGAAATGGCATATTTGATAGCATGTGGAATAGTAGATCCATCAGTATTTAAATTTTCAATATTTATTCAACCTCTACATGTATGTAATATACCGGCTATTCATTATGATGTCTTTTTTCACCAGGATCTTGGAAGAGATAGAAGAAGTCCTTGGCTGTCGCCATAACGTGGAATACGAAGATCTTGGCAAACTTCAGTACCTTGACCAGACGTTGAAGGAGAGTCTAAGAATCCACCCCCCAGTTGGTTTCACCCAACGCATCGTGCAGAAGGAAGAAAATTTTGGAGGCTACAAAATCCCAGCAAAAACTTGCATAACCGTGCCTTGTTATACAATCCATAAATCTACTAAATTCTGGGAGAACCCTGATGTGTTTGATCCAGGTCGATTTTCTCCTGGCCAAAAAGAGAATATCTCACAGTCCAAGTATTTTCCTTTTTCACTTGGACCCAGAACTTGCATAGGAAAGACATTAGCTCAGTTTGAGGCCAAAGTTTTGATGGCAAGAGTCCTACGGCAGTTCAAATTTGAATTGCTTCCTGGACAAACTGCCCAAGTAGAGGAAGCTTTAACATTAAAGCCCCGAGATGGTGTAATCTGCACTATAACTCCTAGGAAGTAACAAATTAAGGTAATTTATCATGTTTAAGGGTATGGACATATTTTGGAGGTAGCAACGTTCTTTTCATGATTTTTTTTGTAAGAATTCGAATTCCACTAACAAGATTTTGGAAATTTGGTATTTCATTTTAGAAGGGTTTTTGAAACAAGATTTTGGAGACCCGCATGTTTGCGGATTTGCAGACAAGCAGACCAACAACCCTAATAATCAGTTAGACATAGCAGATTCAAGAAACTGAAAAGAGTAAAAAAAATCTTTAACAACCACACCTCTCTTGCAATTTCAAGTTAATAGACAAGTTTTCGTATCATGACCGCTATAGACTTCGAAAAAGCGTTTAACTCACTGAGCCGGAATTTTCTTTTCAAGGCGTTGGTTTCGGTGAATCTTTTATTTATTTGGTTATCAATGATAGTTTTAGATGGTAAGTCATGAAAAATGAAGAAGGATTAATTAAACAAGGCGACTTTACGCAGTTACCTCGCTTTTCACAACACGCGAACTCTGAAGTTCGAAACCCAACTAACGATTGCGTTTTTCGCTGCCGTCAATCATAATTATGGAGACAGCAACGAACATTGAAAATCAGAAACAAACAAAATGGATTAAAATCTACCAATCACAACCGACAGAGGTGACTTTCTGAACTGGTTGAAGTGAACTTTTGTTTCCTGAAAGGATCGGCTTAGATGATTCACGGCACATTGACTTTATCAGAATTCGAGTGTTACTGAAAGGCGTAGTAAAGGTACTCGTCCGTCACATTTACTTGTTATTGTTGCTATTCTGTAAAAAGTGTTACCATACATCATTAAAACATGAAGGGTCTACATTATTTCTTTTACTGCTATATGATTTGCAATAAGCCCATGATAAGTTCTTAAAAAGAAATAAGTCAAATAAGGCCGCCAGGGGCTTAATTAAGCCTGTCCCGATTGTGCACGGCAACTTTTGAGCAACTTTTCATCTTCCGAGCAACCTTTTCCCTTTCGAGCAACTTTTTGCAATTTCTAGACCGAAGACTTCCAGAGAAGTTCAGAACATGCTTAGACTTTCGGATCATTCAGCATCAGGGACCGCGGAGATCAATTTAAAGTGGTAGGGCTAAGGAGCTAGCTAAGAGAAGCAAGCATTAGGGGTCACTGTTTCGCCATTTATCGTTTTTATCGTGTAAAAATTCACAGCGGAGCTCCCGCGCGCGCCGAAGGCGCGCGAAAGCGGAGCATCCATAAGTAAGCAAATGGTTTCACCAGGAATAAAATACAAACAGCGGCAACAAACATAACACGTGGACTACGCATGGTCTGAAAAAAGAATCTAAAATTTACTTGACGTTTCGCATGCTACAGCACGCATCTTCAGAAGTGACGGTTACAAAAAGCGAAAGATTTTAAAACTTAAAAATACAAAGCGAGGTACTGGTAACGAGCTAAATGATAAATAAACAACAGTGATAACAATAGGTGAGAGCTAATAAAGCCGCAGCTTTTCACTGCCCACGTTGCCATTGAGGGTGGGTTTTAAGTCCCGTATTAACAATGTTTCTTTTATTTTACACTGTAAGTCACATCGTCCACTGGCTAAGACCTGGAAATTGTCCCATTTGATGTTGTGTCCAGTGGAGGTTGCGTGATCAGCAACGTCAGAAGTGTGACCCACTTGAGTGAGGGCTTTAAAGTGCTCAACCTTTCTGTCTTGCAGTCGTCGTTTTGTTTTGCCAATATAGAAAGCGTCACAGTCCCAGCAACTGGCTTTGTAGGCAACCTTCGATTTTTGCGAGCGATTGAAACGATCTTTGTAAGGGAAAAAGGACTTAATCCGGCAAGTGTTCTGAAAAATCAACCTAAGATTCACGAAACCATAAAATTTATTAACACAGGATTTAAGACGGCGTTTAAAAGCTTCGGTTTGGAAACCCAGATAAGGTAACACAAGGAAAACATCTTTCTTGGGAACCGTGGTAACAGTTTCGGAAGGACTGTTCCTATGTTTATTTAAGACATCATTAACTTTATAGGAAATTATGCCATTCGGGTATCCATTTTGAAGCAATGTCTTCCTGAGATCAGAGATAGCAGCCTGTAAAGAAGAGGATGTCGAACAGATGCGAAAACAGCGATACTTCCTTGGCGTGAAAGAATCCCACTTGGTGTACAGACCTGTGAAAGTCGTTTTGTGGTGTACTGCTGTTGATGAGAACATCTAAGAATGGGATCCCTTGGTTTTCTTCGAGTTCCATAGTGAATTTGATGTTGGGATGCCTGTTCTTTAGGTAATGTAGAAATCTTGAAGCTTTCTCCTTACTGTCAAACAGGTAGAAAGTGTCATCTACGTATCTAAGCCAAATGGATGGACAGGTCACTGCATTATTTACCCATTGTTCCTCAAAACTGATGGCACATAAAAATGTTAGCTAAAAACCTGACAGGACCCAAGTTTTAAAATCTTTCGCTTTTTGTAACCGTCACTTCTGAAGATGCGTGCTGTAGCATGCGAAACGTCAAGTAAATTTTAGATTCTTTTTTCAGACCATGCGTAGTCCATGTGTTATGTTTGTTGCCGCTGTTTGTATTTTATTTCTGGTGAAATTGAACCGGCCAAGAAGCAAGAGCGTTTATCAAGCAAACGGTTATCCATCAAAGCGAGAAATTTTGGGGGTCGCCGCCACCCCCGTACGTACACACGGATTAAGCCTGGGGACGAGGAGGTTTCCCGCCCGTGGCTAAAGAAAAGGAGGGCAAATTACAAACAGCAAATAAAGCTCGCAGGGCAAGGCACGACGTTATCGGTATCTTCACAATTGTTCTTTGTAAAAGAAGTTTTTGTAAATCAACAAATTTTGGCCTTTTAAAACGTTATTTAGATATTTCTATTGCAGTTAAATTGTATGAAAATGCTTAAAAATCTTACCTTCAAAGGGAGATTAGCTGGGGAATTTTCTAATTTGAAAGCAACGTTTTGGATTTTTGGGAGCAACTTTCGAGAAACGTTTGGATTTTAGAGCACTTTTTTAGCAAGTTTTTGGCATTCCAGTGAGCAACTTTCCAGCATTTTACGAGTACAATCGGGGGAAAGGCCTAGGCTGAAAAGGGCTTCTATGGTATTGGTTTGCCATTCTTTGAAAAGAATTTATTCCGTTCCAACGTTACAATCACTGGCCGAAGTGAGCCTATTCCGGACTAGAGTTCAATATATTCACGATTGCAACAGGAACGCAACAAAAAAATTTACACGAAGCGAGAGTAATTTTGCATAAGATCACGTGACTCGAAATGTCATGTTATAGAGGGTGTCCCTTTTTTTTTTTTTTTTTTGGGTGGTGGTGGGGGTTTGGGGGGGGGGGGGGGGGGCTGGGGCACCCCAAAAAAAAAATTTGGGGGGGGGGGGGGGGGGGGGAAAAAAAAAAAATTATAAAATGGGGGGCCCGGTCACCTGGGTCCCTCCCCTAGATCCGCCACTGCAATTTCAACCAGGAGCCCATTTTCAACCCATTAGAGACACAACATGAATTTCTGTCAAGGTTTGTCATCAGTATGGAATTTTTTTGGATTGATTCGTCTCCGGCTCGTAAATAGGATCGTAGCTGAATCCTAATTTGCAGACACCTCACTGTTACGTACAGTGATGGATACCGGCCATTCTTGTCCCAAGAGCCGTCTGTCCCTCTTTGCTGACGGCATCTTTGCACGAGAAGAAGGGGTAACTCTGGTGACACATGATTTAACTGGCTAGATTTTAATAACGACAATGATGATGATGATGACGGCGACGACGATGATGATATTTTATAAATGGCGCTTTACAAAAGACAAAATTATAAAAATATGTAAAAACTAGCTAATTGGCGCATACTAACTTCTGAGTTTCCTTATGGTTGATTCGTTGTGCAATTATTTCTTATTTGTTATACAAAGAAAAGATACAAAAAATTAAAAACTTCGTCTTAAAATTTATTATCGATAAATCAAATCAACCGTTAAAACAATCTTTAGCCTGCGAATACAGCCGCTTCTCATTCGCTCCCGCTACTACGTGCGAAACGCGAAAAGAATCGCAGACGTCTCTCTTTGCGTTTCGCACCCCCGGGGGGTATGGTTTTCAAGTAGTTTAGTCTGGGATAGGGTATAGAACAGAGAGTTTTGGTCTAGAATAGGGTATCATTTGCCGAGAACTGGTCAGTGGTGTGAAGAATTAAGTCCAGAATAGGAAAGAAACTCGGAAGAGAAAGAGGCTTCCCTAGACGTGAATAAAATCATTTCACACTTATAATGATGCAGTTCTAAAAAGAAGCAAGTCTGGGATAGGGTAGGGATTTTCGGTATCTAGTCTAGTATGGGGTTGCAAAACCAGCTGAAGATGGTCTGGTATAGGGTAAGGGTTTCAGAGTCCCAGCGGCACACCCCCCACCCAAAAATATACAGGGTTTCGCACGAAGTAGCGGGAGCGAATGAGAGGCGGCTGTATTCGCAGGCTAAATAATCTTATAACAAAGGAATTTTAAAATAATTGAGTTGTTAAAATCTAGTCAATCGCATCATGTATATATCACAAGAGCCGTCGGCTCGAGCTCAGAGTGACAGGTACAGACGGCTCTTGTAACTTCGTTGTTGGAAAAAAGTTGCTTTCCAACCATCTCCACGTATTCGCGCAGCCGGGATGGCCCTGGGGACGAGGTTGCGCATTGGGAACGAGAGAGCCTGGGAACCAAAATAAAGAAACATGGCGGCCCAGCAAGCAACTTTCGTTCGCTCAGAGTTTTGATAAATTATAAAATCAATTGTGTCTGTTTGCAGTGCAGTCTAACAGGGAAGTTATAATATGTGCTGACAGTAAGTTTTCACTTGACAGTTGGCTTTTGAAGCAATCCTACCAAGTACTACCACAGGGCACAGACGAGTCAAGTTTGTCCGCAATTCAAAATCTCTACCGTGCAAAACGACCTTCAAAAGCTTTTCAAAGCGATCGTGTGAGCCGTACGTGATCCCTAAACGCCGTCATGCGATACTTGTTTGCAGATCGTCTGGTGATATCTTATTCTGACAATGGTCGCCTGGGGCGAAAAAAATCGTCGCCCGAAGTGCGATGATTTTTTTTTTTCGGAAAGCGAAGCTTTCCGACGAGGCACGAAGTGCCGAGAAGAAAAAGAGACAAGCTGCTCTTTTTCTCACTGCTGGTTTCTCTGGTAACGCCCACAAACATTGATGTCAGCGGATGCCGCATTAGAGTATGAATACGACACCAGACAAGACGATCGCATGCCCCTAGTACACTATTTGTATTGGGTTCTGGTTGATTACAATGCATTAATTTACTGGTTACAACGTCATAACTATTCCAGTAGTTACTGGGTTACAACGTGAGGAACGGGTGTCGCATGACGGCGTTGTATCACGTAGGGATCACGTACGGCTCACACGATCGCTTTGAAAAGCTTTTGAAGGTCGTTTTGCACGGTAGAGATTTCGACTTGCGGACTTTACTCCTCTGTGCCCTGTGGTACAGTTGGCGTTTTACCCCCTATCAGCGCGTCACAGCTAAGGTGATAATCACATGACTTTGCGCAAGATTACACTTTCCTCATCGAAGAAGTTCAGTTGAGGAAATTTCAAGTCCATGCGGAGCGAACAGAAATGGCTGTAACAATTTTGATCTTTGCCATTGTAACCTTAGCTTCCCTTCTCACACTTGGATTCGTGGTGTTTAGCTTGTACGTTTTCTATCAACATTGGCGTTACCGACACATTCCCGGCCCAGCGAGGGATGGCTTCTTCACTGGCAATATTCCTTCCATCCGAAAGGAGAAAAAGCGTGTTCCAGGCAGTGGCATGATGGTTATTTGGAAAAAATGGTATCAGGAGTACGGCTCGGTCTACGTTACGTGGATTTATCATGTACCAGTTGTAGTTCTATCAGATCCAGACACTGCTAAAAAAGCCCTGGTCACTTTAAATTTACCAAAATCGTATCGCGTTTATTCCCTTGTTAGTTACGTGTTCGGTCAGCGTGGCGCCGGACAGGGGGTTTTAACGGAAATCGATCATGAAATTTGGCGTCGAAAGCGAGCCATGTTGAACCCAGCATTTCACAGGAAGTATTTGATGAACTTGATGGATTCCTTTAATTCAGTTGGTGATGAGTTCCTGGAAAAACTTGGTCAGTTAGCTGATGGAAGAACCCCAGTGAGAATGGCTGATGAATTTGCAAGAGTCACCCTTGATATTATTGGCAAGGTACAGTAGTAACTGTTTACAAACAGCATCTTTAGCCGCAGTATCCAAGCACAAATAATAATTTTGACACTTTGCCGCCAAGGATGGGATATGTTGTGTTTATACAATATAGCGGAGACAATCATCAGGGTGGTAAAGGGGTAATGCGTGACGCGTGATTTGGGCCAAAATTAGCGTGTGACATAAAATTTAGCCGTGATCCCAGTGAATCGCCAACCTAGTGGGATGCATGATCTGCTTATTTTGAAGACTGTGATTCGTGATTCCGGCCAAACATGTTCATGTAAACCAAAGATAAATAACATACTCATAAATCAAAAGTGACAAATGACATGATTCATGAGGCCAAAGACTTATTTTGTGTTGTGGACACATTTTATTGGCTCGATTTATATGTTTTTTAAGGGTAAATTCCAGGCAAATGAACTAATAAGTTCAAGCTTGTTTTCTGCGATAATGTATGATAAATACGTGATTCGTGAAATGGTCTAAAAAATTTGGCAATGGGTGTTTCCTGATTTGAAGGAAAATAGACTAGTTATTAGGACCACCAATTAACCACCCTGAATCATATGCAATTTCAGGTAAAACAGACTTTCATATGTTTTCACTTGGTTACAAACAGGTCACAGGTCAGGTTGTTGTTGTCGAGATGCTTTAACGTCATTGGTCTGTTTCCAAAAAATATAGCTGTCCATTGTTCACAGTTAACGTTTTGATTGCTAAACTTTGTCTCAAGTGGCCTGGTTTGAGTAGCTCCCGGGGGGGGGGGGGGGGGTACTCCATATAACAGCCTATACGGGGAACCTCCGCACAAAAGGGGTACCTTTTTCAGGCTTCAGGTATATAAAAGGGTAGCGATTTCACAAGTTTAGGTATATGAAAGGGTATAAAAATCCGTCATTTAGGTTTTTTAAAAGGCCTGTAATTAAAATATTTCGAACAGACGCACTTTATGGCTGTATTATTTTAATTTATTAAGCGCTACATAAAAATGACAAGAAAACGTCCTGTTCTAAGGCTATGTCATGTCTTTTAGGTATATGAAAGGGGTACCTTTTTTCAGTTAAAGGTATACGAAAGGGGTACAACTTCTGTCAAAATGGTATATAAAAGGGTAAGGGGTAAGAGCTTGGGGCGGAGCCTCCCCGTATAAAACTTTTTGAGTACCCCCCCCCCCCCCCGGGGAGTAGCTGCACCGAGTCTTTTGCCCAAGAACACAATGCAGTGACCTTGGCCAGGGCTTTCACCCAGACCACTAGATTATATTATTTAGGCCATCACACCTCCCAGATTGGGTATATAGTTTTTTAATATATATTTTCTCATTTCAGGTTGGCTACAGCATCGATCTTGGCACCATAGCAAATCCAGACTCGGAATTCCCAAGTGCAGTCTCAAAAATGCTTCAAGGAGTCCAAGCAAGTTTTCAAAATCCATTCTGGATGTTCAATGTTACCATGTTTCCATTTCAAAATTCGGTCATCAAAGCCTTAAAGTTTCTCCGAAGCTTTGCTAGAAAAGTAATTGAAGAGCGATGCTTGGCATTAAAGAATGGAGAAGATACTCCCAAGGATGTTTTAGAAAACATTCTAAATGAAGCAAAGGAAAATCCTGACCTTGACATGGATGACTTGGTGGATAACTTCCTGACAATTTTTGTAGCAGGTACCATAATGATTCGATTAAGTATTCTTGGGGTGCTTATTTTATTTTGGGAGCTCAACAGTGAGTGCTTATTTGAGGTGATGCTAATCGGGGTGGTGCGCTGTTTTCTTCCCTGTGGAGGAGAAAAGGGGGTCTGAACCTCCCACCTCCAGTGCCTGTTACTTCAGCTTCCCTCATATTTTACTCCCACCTCCCACCCCTTTTCACAGCTGTTCTCTCCTCTTTGTCCCATATCTACTGTGAAATATAATGAAATGTTTTGAAATTTTTTTGTTTTCTCTTGGTTCCCACCCTCTCTTCTCCCGCTTCCCTCCCCTTTTCTCCCAGGCTCCTGTCCCCCTCCACTTTCCTGAAACAGATAAACATTTTTAATTCGCCGGTACCCATTATACACCTGGGTGGAGAGAGGCACTGTGAGAGTTAAGTGTCTTGTCCAAGAACACAACACAATAAACCCAGCCAGGCTCAAACCCAGACCGCTCAACCAGGGTGCAAACCATAAGGCCACCACACTTCCCTTTAAAAATTGAACTCAATCAATAGTTGAGTAGTATCATTTGAAGACCCCTTTTTGC
The DNA here is from genome assembly GCF_052425735.1 of Oculina patagonica. NCBI lineage: Eukaryota > Metazoa > Cnidaria > Anthozoa > Scleractinia > Oculinidae > Oculina > Oculina patagonica. Next base: position 5,035,286 of record NC_135766.1, read on the forward strand.
ATTATTTTCTAATGTAGGTCTCTTCACCTACATAATGGCTCTAATTCTTCAAATCTTTCAGTCTAGTCTAATTATTGCATACTATGCTTGTGCAGGACAAGAGACCACGTCAAACCAGCTGTCATTTACTCTGTATGAAATTCTGAGACATCCCGAGATTAAAGAAAGGTAAAAATTGTATATACCGGTAGATTAAATAATTATTAAGTTACTATCAATTTGCTAGCAGGGGAGTAGAAGATCTAGCTATTCCTATTTCAAATGCCCAATATTTTTTCAACCCTCCATGTATGTTTATTATCCTGTGTACAGCCATTCCCTCTCCTCGAAAGAATGGATTCTTTTTTAGGAAAGAGGGGGGGAGACAGGCTAATGTTTCTAAAACAAATTTTTATTTCCCCGGGAGGTTTGAGAAATCCGGATTTTAATGTACAATCTCATACTCAACCGTGAAGGAGGTTTGGATACCTAGTCTTAATTAGCATAGATTTTTACGATTTCATTTCTCTGTATACTCTGTAGGTTTTGTTTCGATTGAGAAGATATATTAAACACTCGAGGCAGTGTTTCATTGGCTGTCCAAACACCTTGTATTTTGTCACAAATACTCTGCTGCCAACACGTTTTCAACTGTCTTCTTGGTGTTTGGATATCCTGATTAAACATTGTCTCTTGTGTTTGATATATTAGGTGGAATTCCGATCTCTTGAACCCTTGTTTGTTTCGTTTTTAAACTCCCATTAACTTGAACCAAAAGTGATTTCCTCAGTGGAAAATTTCAATTTTACCCCCGACTTCTCAAATCAATTTTCGTTCCCCTTAGAGGTTCAGGAAATCAACATTCCAGCGTATTTAATTTTTCGATTTTCCTATTTTTCACCGAGTTTTTAATCTCTGCCCCCAAAAGTTCGGTAGCTTGTGATTCTGATCCTGTAAAATTGCAAAAGTCCCGTTAGGGTTAAAAGAAAATAATCCCATTTTGATCCCGGATTTCCATGTGACCCGTGGTCCCATCCCTGGGATTCTTGACCCTAGGGCTTTGATCTTATCCCACCTAATAGATCCCTAAACTATTTCCTTACGACCCTGATTATTTTTCACTGATGTCGTTTTCCACCAGGATCCTGGAAGAGATAGAAGAAGTCCTTGGCTGTCGTAATAACGTGGAGTATGAAGATCTTGGCAAACTTCAGTACCTTGACCAGACGTTGAAAGAGGGTCTCAGAATTCACCCCCCAATTGGCTCCACCCAACGTGTGGTACAAAATGAAGAAAATTTCGGAGGCTACAAAATCCCGGCGAAAACTTGCGTAACTGTGTCTTGTTTTACGATTCACAAATCTGCTGAATTCTGGGAGAACCCTGATGTGTTTGATCCAGATCGATTTTCTCCTGGCCAAAAAGAGAATATCTCACAATCCAAGTATTTTCCGTTTTCACTTGGCCCCAGGACGTGCATAGGAAAGACATTAGCTCAGTTTGAGGCCAAAGTTTTGATGGCAAGAGTCCTTCGGCAGTTCAAGTTTGAATTACTTCCTGGACAAACTGCCCAAGTAGAGGAAGCTTTAACGTTAAGGCCTCGAGATGGAGTTATATGCACTATATTTCGTAGAAAGTAACAGAAAGAAGTTTAACAAGGCAAATATTTCGGACGCATTCTTTAATTACAGGAAGAAATATTAAGGTCCTAAAACAAAAATAAAATTATACTTTGTAATCCATTTAAATAGTTATAGTTTAAACTCTCCTGCCGTATGAAAATAAGGAAAAATATGAACACTTCTCAAATTTTCGAGGGCGCCTAGGACATTCCTCGGTGGTAACAGGAGTTTATTTCTAAAAACGTTCGATGATAGATCGATGACTTTATTTATACACGGTAATAACTCTCGGTTTCATGCAGAATATTTATACCTATTCAATCTGAAATAAATAAATGAATGATATAGGCGCTTATATAGCGCATTTACAAAGCTCAGTGCGCTTCACAAATAGTTATGGGATGAGACCGGACAACAGCATATCAGGCGCCCTGGGCAGCCGCTATCCGTCCATGTATAATTATGATCTCACCCCACCACCCAACCCAGAGATACATGTGGAAGGACAGACCACAACACCGGGAACTTCGTGCCCTACTCTTTACGATTAAGTGTGTGGGTTCTTTAACGTCCCCTGCTGATCATAACACTGAAGATGCAGGAGACGGGGCCTACGGTTTATCGTCTTTATCCGAGAAATGTAGAACGTTCAACCCTTTGCAGATGTCATTACAAAGGCAGCACCTTCTCCTCAGTTATTTTAAGACCCTGAGTGTTGGTCCGGTCTGGAAGTCGAACCCGAGACCTCCCGCACGACAGTCCGGCGCTCTATCAACTGAGCTAACCGGTTGTCAGTTGAAATAAAAAAAAATAATACGTTTTTTGTCAACTGCGCGGGGAAAACGATCAAACCATACAAAGATTTCCAGGTGCACGGATCCCTTAGATAAAGGATTATACTTTGTTGTCGAAAAGGACGAGAGCGGAGGGAGACTGGGTGATACTCGAAGCACTTGAGGGGGCTACTTGAGGATGAGGATTCCTCTATTGTCTTTCACCGATCAACAGCTGAGAAGCTGAGTTTTCTTTTGTTTTGTTGTTTTTGTTTTTTTTTTCTGCCCGGAGTCTCAAAGCCAAGTGGGAATTTAATAGCCATTATATTGGCCCTTTTGGCTTTGAGCCACACCTCGAACACGCTTGATTGCTTTTATATTCAGAACTGCGCAGATTGTAAATCTTGTCCAGCAAGTTTTTCACAAGCAGTCTCGATTCCATACAAATATCGAAGCAACAGTGAAGCTAGAATGTGGTTGACACTGCTCTTGTCGTTTCCCGTTTTCATCGGATTAGTTGTGCTTCTAATTAGAGTGTATTTCTATCTTCGCTCATTCGATGCGAAGGATCACAGCACAACATCTGAAAAGCTCTCACGGCGACTTGGATTCTTTGAAAGATTTTTCTTAACAAGCGCTCAAGTGAACAACACTGGTTACATAAACACGGCGCTGTTCCTAGAGTCTCGAGTGAAGCTTGACCCATTCCATGTAAAGAAAGCGTTGGTTATGTTGTTAAAGCGATTTCCATTATTACGAATGCGAATCGTCACAGACAGATTCAACCAGCCATGTTTTGAAGCGATGAAAAACCCTCAGAGCGGTTACGACTTCCGAATTCTGGAGGATGTCGAAGCAGAAGAATGGCTACATGTTTTTGAGAAGCAAATTAATGGGCCACCACTTGACACCGATCAAGGACCTCTGTGGCGGGTCACGCTGCTTAGAGAAACAAAGGCAACATTTGACCACAAAGAAAGCCTCTACAAAAATACGCTACTGTTCACGTTTCATCATGTAATAAGTGACGCTCTTTCTATTTTTGAACTTAAAAAGAAACTAGTGGAAATTTTAGGCTTACTTTATAACAGCGAGCCCATTGAACTGAAAAGCCTACCGTTTCGACCTTCGCTCGAAAGCGTCATGCAACATTTAATAGGCAGTCCGAGCCTCTTCGAAAAGCTATCGATTGCTGCCCTTTTCGCCTTTCGCAAACTACGAGTTACTTTTTGCAAACCACAGCCCGAAAATCTGTACTTATCGACGTTTCCTCCGCAGAATAGTCATTCTGTTCCTCTGAAAACGTATGTTGTACCTCGAAGGATGACAAAGAAAGAAACAATGGCTTTAATAAGAACCAGCAAAGCAAACAAATGTACTGTTCACGGCGCTGTAACTGCCGCAACTCACTTAGCGATGTCGCAGTTACTTTTAAAGGAAAGGAACGACGTTTTCAAGAGCCCTCTGTTGATTGACAGTACTTATACCGTAAATGTGCGGAAAGAATGTCGACCAAGGATCGAAAGCCAAGAATTCGGCTTATACGTAACTTTCGATTCACTTCAAATTATGGTTGATTCTTCTAGCTTAACAAAGGAGAGTTTCTGGGACTTTGCACGGTCATGTACAAGCGAAGTACACAGTCGAGCCCGCAATTTAGGAAGCCACCGAAATGTTCTAAAACTTTTTCAGTGTGTTAATACAGAAACATTTTGTGCTCTGTCCCGCTACGATACCGACCACGGACTTTACAAAGCAGTATTCAACTTAACCAATCTTGGCTCTCTGTCTATTGATCAAGAAGGAAGATCTCCCTACAAATTCGCCGGTTCCCATCTCGCCGTACAGTGCGCAAAGATTAACTACGTCATCGGGCACAATATATTTTACCGTAAATGACCAACTGTATTGGACTGGGGAGTATTCACCTGAAATCACAACCAGATCCCAGGCAGAAGATTTCGTTGATTTGTCTCTCCGTATTTTGGCGGACGTTTGCGCCTCATAAGTTCGATTTTGGGGCGGGTCACAGGCCGGCGCGGATCTCGAATTAAATGGTGACCGATTTCCTAAAGGAATGCCGAAGGCGCGTGCTCCCCCGGGAAATTTGTTTTGGATTTTAACTTCCTAAAGTCCCCTTTCCTGGGTTTTTAGTCATTCAGACAGGATATTGGCCAGTTCTGTTCTCCTCGGTGAAGCCTTGCAAATCGGCGGATTATTTCATCAAGGTCAATTTCCATGTTGTAACGGATATGGAGCAAGGCGAGTCCTGTCAATCATGTGATCGCGTTTTCCAGCTGAAATTTTTATAGCATGTCTAATACTCAGGTCAAACACCGGAAGAAAGACAGTTTCTATGCATCACGCGTTATTATGTTACTATATAGTCTGAAATTCAGCCGTCCTCTCGACCCATCCCCCCAGAGAGCGCCCGCGCCCCTTCGTTGGGGGGATGGGTCGAGAGGACGGCTGAATTTCAGACTAGTTACTATATTACTAATAAAAACACATTAACTGCCGCGTAGAAAGTTTTTGTTTATTTTCTAACAGGGTACAATAATAAGCACCTAGTCGTTATATCCTTTATATGCCATTTTTTGACAGAATAGGTAACCCTCTGATAAACCTTCAATAGAATGGTACCCTGTTCATATACCTAAAGTAGATATACTACATTCCTTTTCTAACCATTGGATTGAGTAACCTCTTGACATGCTTCGTCGAATTAGCCGTAAGATGTGTCTGCTCAAGAGATATTGGAAGTGGCCTTTAAAATACCTAATTGACAGCCTTCCGATCCCTATCCTTTTGTATACCTACAGCCTTAAAGTTTGTAAATAAGATAATAAAAATCATATCAATTACTCCGGATATCAATTACAGACTACAATATGTTTGGGTAACACAGTTTATTGACAGGAGAACGAGACGCTAGCGCTAGAGAATAACAATAAACTAAACTAATGGTGGTGTAGTCAGGGAAACGATGACTTGCCCCGAACTGGATTTGGGAGTGAGTTCTCTATGCTAATAGCCAATCCTCACCTTGGGCTGGGCGATCTTTGTACAATGAGTTAATTTTTTTGGTAATCTTTTATCTGCTAAAACAAACAGTTTTTTTTCTTCGTTTGAGAGACATCTGAAATTGGTCTGTGAAAATTTCTTTACTGATGATGCAGCTCTGAAGAGTAGAGATCAATCCATCAATCAATCGATCGATCGATCAATCGATCTATCAGTCAGTCCGTCAGTCAGTCAGTCAATCAGTACAGTCAGTCAGTCAATCAGTACAGTCAGTCAGTCAGTCAATTAATATTTAACCACGTAACGTGTAGTGAGTTAGGAGCTCGTTTAAAATACGTAAGTGCAGATAAAATAAATGAAAAGTCAGAAAGATTTCGGTGTAGTGTTTCTTTCCCATGTACAAGAAACTACATTGTACCAATCAGAAACTTGATCTCTGTCATCTGTATGAAATATTTTCGTTCGAGTTTTTGACGTCTCTTGAACAGGAGGATAATGAAAAGCACTTTTGGGCTCTGCCGAATGCCATACATTTTGTCTTGCCCTTAATAGACACCCCTGTGTGCCGAAACAGGCACAGTCTCCCACAGCTACGCTACCCCGCGCGGGTCCCGGTAATGCCCCCGAAAACTTCTTCTGAAGTTGAAACCCCGGTTTACTTACTACAGGCTGGATTTCACTGTAGTCACAGACTATGGACTGTTGGAAGAGGAACGCAAATAGCATTTTTACGTCGTTCCAACGACCGTTCCGCGTTCCGACTCGGAATCCGACGTTCCCACCTTTTTGGCCTCTAACAACGAGAGAGCCTGGGAACCAAAATAAAGAAACATGGCGGCTCAAGCACTAGAAGGTGCTGACAGGAAGTTTCATTTCAAAGCTATCTTTCAAAGCAAGCGCGTCTTATCTTTCCTGTCGTGACATCTATCGTGATTGTCACATGACTACGCAAATGGGTCGATTTCATCGCATTGAAGTTTCATCAGAAGAATAGAAATGGCTGTAACAGTTTTGATCTTTGCCACTGCGACCTTAGCTTCCCTTCTCACGCTTGGATTCGTGGCGTTTAGCTTGTACATTTTCTATCAACACTGGCGTTACCGACACATTCCCGGCCCAGCGAGGGATGGCTTCTTCGCTGGCAATATTCCTTCCATTCGAAAGGAGAAAAAACGTGTTCCTGGCAGAGGCATGAGTAATATTTGGTTGAATTGGTATCATGAGTACGGCTCGGTCTTTGTTATGTGGATTTATCATGTTCCAATAGTGGTTCTATCAGATCCAGAGATAGCTAAGAAGGCCCTAATCACGTTGAATTCACCAAAGGCCAATCGGGTTTATTCCCGGATTGGTTACGTTTATGGACAGCGTGGCGCCGGGCAGGGGGTTTTAACGGAAATCGATCATGAAATTTGGCGTCGAAAGCGAGCCATGTTGAACCCAGCATTTCACAGGAAGTATTTGATGAACCTAATGGATGCTTTTAATTCAGTTGGTGATGAGTTCCTGGAAAAACTTGGTCAGTTAGCTGATGGAAAAACCCCAGTGAGAATGGCTGATGAATTTGCAAGGGTTACCCTTGATATTATTGGCAAGGTAATAATTGTAAAGGGGGACAGGGGGTGGGAGCCCAGGAGAATAGGGGGCAGGAGGGGGAGGTGGGAGAGGAGAGGGCAGGAAGCAGGATAATTTCTCACGGTGCTGGGAACAGGCAGAAATTGAGAAAAATTGCACAACATTATGTAATATTTTTTGATTAAAATAGCACAGAGAGACAGGATCCACTAAACAAAGGGAACTGGGAGTAAAGGGTATGGGAAGCTGGAGGTTAAGACCCTCCTGCCCCCACCCCCCCCCCCCCACCCCCCAACACACACACTCATAATTGGCATTGCGCATATCTGTGGAGCAGCCCCAGGGAGGGTATACTCCTTTGCAGCCGTTATTCGGGATGTCATGCAATGCTCCCCCAAAGCTTTTTTGGGAGTAGCGTTGCATGACATCCCAAATACAGGGAGGAGGGAATCTTTTGTGGCCAGGTGCCAGACTGCTCAATCCAGAGTCCAGCACAATAACTATTTGGCCACCATAACTTCCAAATTGGGTTTAATTTGTTTAATAAGTATTTCCTCATTTCAGGTTGGCTACAACATCAATCTTGACACCATAGTCAATCCAGATTCAGAGTTCCCTAGTGCAGTATCAAAAATGCTTCAAGGAATCCATGCCAGTTTTCACACTCCATTGTGGATGTTTGATGTTTCTATGTTTCCATTTCAATATTCAGTCATCAATGCCATAAAATTTCTCAGAAGCTTTGCTATGAAAGTTATTGAAGAGCGATGCTTAGCTTTGAAGAACAACGAAGAAACTCCCAAAGATGTTTTGGAACACATTCTTAATGAAGCAAAGGAAAATCCTGAATTTGATATGGAAGACTTGGTCGATAACTTCCTGACGATTTTCATTGCAGGTACATAACTGGTCCCTTGCAAAGAATTTCTTTGTTGATCTTGGTATACCCCACTTGATTCTTAATGGGAATCGTGGAAAATCAGGGTTAAACATGTGGGGAAATGTGGAATTTGTGTGGCAGTCCATTGCCAAACAATTCCCTTGCAATTCATTGTCTGAAATCGCAAACCTAAGTTACCGGTATTAGGAAATGGTGCAAAAAAGTCTATTAATATTTTAGTGCCAATGGGGTTCTGAAAATTGATAGGTTTGTCTATGTTTGGGCCTACAGAGACCCATCAGGTAAGCAGTTTTCTTTGGTTTCTCTCCCCTGGATGGGATGCTAGTCAGGGTTACACCTGGGCCAACAGAGTCACTGTGAGTGAGCAAAATGGGTCTTGCCCAAGAACACAACATAATGATCCTGGCCAGGAATCCAGCCTGAATGCCTTGATCCAGAGTTCAGCCAACCAAATGGCTACCGTTGCTGAGCCCTCTAAAAATTGAACTCATCAATATTAAATAAATATAATATAATTTTAAGAACCCCGTTTGCAATAAAGAGGGTTTTTACCATTTCTTTACATGCCTAACAAGTAATATTATAAAAGATTTGTTTCTTTAGTATTAATTATTGACTAACTGCTTGGCAGGACAAGAGACTACGTCAAACCAGCTGTCATTTACTCTATATGAAATTCTGAATCATCCCAAGATTGAAGAAAGGTAAATACTGTGTATGTAAGCTTATGTAGGGATGGGAAAGATGTAATTAGTGTTCATCATGTCACAAGCCTGGGACAAAGGTAAAAATCTGAGTCTCGAACAGGAATCGATCCCATTACCTCCCAATTACGGGGAGCTGAGCTACATACATACGCTTTTTATATGTGACACACAAACGGTAGACTGCTAAGATCAGCAATGCCGATAGCGAACTGTATATGGTGATAAATAAAGAAAGATAGAGTCTTTAAGCTCGTTAGTGAAATAAGAAAGAAGTAATGTTCATCATGTCACAAGCCTGTGAGAAAGAAAAATAATATGCAATGCAAAGCTAATGCAAGTAATGCAGTACAAAACAATGAAAAACATTTTTTTAGACTCATTAAAACAAAATACGCTCTTGAAAACGAAAAGCAAAGGTTATCCCTGTATCACAGATTACCTTATTATAGAAATTAACGCTTGTGAAAATTAAGGTATTTGAAATTAACGCGAATCGAAGGAAAAGTTTCTTCCCAATAGAGGAAATTAACACGAAAGAGGGGGTTACATTTCAAAATGAAGGAAATTAACGCGACGTACACAAAGAAAAACACTTGTTGAGACAACAGGAACAAGTTTATTTCAACATTAGGTGTATAATCCGAGACGAAAACAATGTTCGTGTTACTTTAAGCAAACCTATCTGGCCGTTCCGAGCGTTCCTCACAGTTATTAATATCGGCAGATTTCCACCCTGATGAAATAATGGTTTTTCCTATGAGTCAAGAACATCCGGACTATCGAGAAATTGGAGCCAAAATAATGGAAATTAAGGTCGCGGAAAATAAAACGCTCCACTTAATTAACGGCGGAAATTAACGTTAACTAAAATTAACGTGACTTAAATTAACGCGAATTTTTGAAAATCGCGTTAATTTCATGAAACGTTAATTTTCTATAATTAGTTATTCATTACTTTTCTTTGATGTCGTTTTTCACCAGGATCTTGGAAGAGATAGAAGAAGTCCTTGGCTGTCGTAATAACGTGGAATATGAAGATCTTGGCAAACTTCAGTACCTTGGCCAGACATTGAAAGAGGGTCTCAGAATTCACCCCCCAATTGGCTCCACCCAACGCGTGGTGCAAAAGGATGAAAATTTCGGAGGCTACAAAATCCCGGCGAAAACTTTCGTCACCGTGTCTTGTTATGCGATCCATAAATCTGCTGAGTTCTGGGAGAACCCTGATGTGTTTGATCCAGATCGATTTTCTCCTGGCCAAAAAGAGAATATCTCACAATCCAAGTATTTTCCATTTTCACTTGGACCCAGGACTTGCATAGGAAAGACGTTAGCACAGTTTGAGGCCAAGGTTTTGATGGCGAGAGTCCTTCGGCTGTTCAAATTTGAATTACTTCCTGGACAAACTGCCCAAGCAGAGGAAGCTGTAACGTTGAGGCCTCGAGATGGAGTTATATGCACTATAACTCGCAGGAAATAACAGAAAGCAATCTAAAAAGACAGCTATTGTCTGCTTTATCAATTTAAAAAGAAACTTCGAGACCCTGGAGCAAAAATAAAATTGAGCTTATGAACCATTCAAGTATTCTTTTGAACTCTCTTGCCGTCTGAAAATATTTTTTACCGTTGCGTAATATAATAATGACTTGCTAAGCGCGATACAAGAAAAAAGTATGACCATTTCCAATTTGCGAGGGTTGAAAAATCACGAGTGCCTTGGAAATAGCGGCATGCGCAATAAATGTTGTTAAAGGTGGTTAAACCGACCTTTACACTACCGTTTGTAAATGTGATTTAAAGTTTAAACGGTCTCTTTAGGCAATCTTTAAACTTGGGTGTAATGCTGGCATAAAGGTCAGCTTTAAAAAATGTAAAGTCAGCGTATAGCTGAATAAATTCCAAATTTACGCCAGCTATATTTGAGCTTTACACTACGGTAAAGTTATATTTTCATGCTGTGAAGGTTTCAGTGTTATTTTTTTGGTACGCGTACCAATTGCAATTTGCAATTTTATCCAAGTCGCTCCTTTACTTCCTTTTCGGAAGCGGAATCATGAATCTTTGAGTTTAAAATCTGGGAATCATGAATAATGGAGATGGCTAAAAGAATCATGAATAACAAATGAATGCTTTCATCGATATTGGAGGCTTGTGAATGTAGAATGAGACAAAAAAAAACTGATGGGTCATTTTACTAAATTCTTAACAACTTTATTCCAGGAGTGGCCTGAAATCGTATTTCTAAGCATCTAATTTTCAAAATTTCCTGGGGGAGCATGCCCCCAGACCCCCCTATAGGAAACAATGGAAACACGAATGTACCCTTGGCTTCACATCTTCATCCCTTACTAACTTTACAGTGATCAAGTATGTTACCCACAGTGAATATTCAAAAAAAAAATCTAACGACTGAGAACATTTTACATCGGTTTTACGGCATAATTCTGTGCGAGAAGAGTCTCCATTTGGAACATTCTGCTAGCAGGGAATCAGAATGCGCAACCAGCTTGTAAGTGAAAAACAACTGAAACGGGTAACACGTTTTTTTGAAAGCTGGATGAAAAGAATGAAATATGAATCATGAATATCGAATAAAATTCATTAATGAATCATGAATCATTGAGGTAAAATAAGACAGGAATCATGAATATCCAAAGTCCAATGATTCCGCTTCCACCCCCGATTCCTTTGAGAGGGGCCTTTGATTTTGCCGGGAAACCGCCTTGCTGGATACGGAGGGCATCCTCTCTCCTCCGCAGAGGACTCTTATTTTTCGTCTTTTTCGCCTTCCCCCACTGAAGAAGCCTCTGCGGTGGAGGAAGGAAGGCGTCGGTGTGAAACAGGGTATTGCCAAGTAGCCTGAGAGGGCAGACGGCTTTTTCCGCTCGAGTTTCATTCGGCGGAGAGAAGCGACAGCAGGAAATGCGTCTGCGTTCGCAGGCTAGGCGTTTAATATAATTAAGAAGAAGCTAACTAATCTATTCCTCTCTCTTGAGATAAGACATGATCAAATGTGAGCTCGATTTCTGCAAGTCTCTCGAGTCTTTGTTCCTCCCCGAAAAAGTCTCGCGGGACTTCGAAATTAAAGACCCGCGAAAATTTATTTTAAACGTTACCTATTTTTTATGTTAATTACGTATTTTTGGCCAAATCGCGAAAATTAAGTCCCGCGAAATATACCCGTTCCATTATCTTTGATTATGCTGTACTGCGAGAGGTCTGGTAACGATATCGTGGGCCGTGTTTTGTCCAGCGGTTTACGCCACCGTTGCCAGGAGAAAGTCAACACAAGAGAACTGGGAAAACTGTTTTCAGTTCACAAGTGTCTACAACAGGAAAGAAGTTTCGTCGTTTAACACAGATTGTCTAAACGATAGCGAGGGAAAAACCCTCTCTTTTACTTCATTTTAACTTTCTTCGTGGTCAAGTACGTGTATTTTACTGGTTTACTGTCTCAATTTTAAAGTTCCTTTTGCTAAACGTCGGAATCTAGAAGAAGGATTTTAGCGACAGGAACTGAGCAACTTTGTGTTTATTTCATCTGCAATCCCAGTTCACGATGTGTTCTTATTTCCAACAGATTAGAGGCAATAACGGTTAAAAATGGTTTCAGCTGTGGCTAATGGTTACGAGAACGCGGTAAGTTTGTAGGTCCTGATCGCAAAATTAGACAAATAATTTCTACTGTAGTTATTCATGTGCACTCAATTATCAGAGAATATACGAAGTGTTGTAACCATTTAAATGCATTTCATGCAAATATTTTGGTCCCGATTTAACATCTTCATCTTTCTTTCTCCTCGTGTTTAAATTTCTCATTAATTTTGCGACGAGACGCAAAATCTCTGCTTGACCCAGTTGTTTGCGCTGGCCTAAAATCCCTTCAAGCTTGACTCAGCCTTGGGCCACTCATCATGGGTGTGAAGGAACTGTGGTGCTTCTTCGGTGGGAAAGCAGAAACACTAATCACTAATATTATATTTCACTGCTTGGTAACTTAGAGTTAGCAACCCACAGTCTTTTGTGCTTTTCAAACATTGACCCTTGATTTGCTCTGACAAAATATCAATACTTGAAATGTTAGCTACAGTAAATAGGTGTCTCTTGTGCTTTTACCTTTGCAAGAGGGAAGAACGATGTCTGTTTGTTCATAAATGAGAAAAGGACCTTACTGAAAATCACTGTAGTGGGAGAGTCCTGGTTTTATCATCATCATCACCATCATTGAAATAATTATCAGCTGCCAAGTGTTTACAATAAATAGGCCAGTTCGATATATTAAAATTCTTACTTGGTTCAGGTCCTTGGGAGTATAAAACAAAAGATGTCACATTGTGGTCGGGGATGAACAGATAATTTCTTTTGTTTAAATTTCCCCCTAACCTCTGAGCCAAGTTAGAATGTTAACATATCAAAGTATTGGCCTATTATTAACTAAAAGTTAGACTAAGGCATTCAATTAAAAATGCACTGCAGAGGAGAACTTCGCAAAAGTATTGCTGGTATTTGTAATGTACTATAAGTTGTAATAATTTGGTACCTGTCATAATACAACAATAAAATGCAGAAAAAGGACATTTGGAGCTGCAAGAACAAAACCTAGAAAAATTTAATAAAATCTTGAAAGTTTCCCAGACGAAAGGCAGGGCTGCAGCCCCCTTGCCCCGTCACACCCTTCCTGTTAATCTGCATTTGAACCTGTACTGAGCAATCAGTTGCTAAAAATCACATTGCAAAAAATTTTATGAAGGTGTTTAAATGTGTTGCATATGTTAAACTTCCATTTAGAGCTTCACCAGTCCTGTAACTCTTAAGGATATTGAAGACAAAATAAGAAAAGTTGTCAATGCCAGAAAAGTAAGATTGACTGAGTACTTCAAGGATTTTGATCGCCTTAGAACTGGCTTCATTACAAGTAAGTTTGTTCCATGCATATCAAGTATTGTATATTTTATAGCTCAATAAATATTATTGCAAGGATGTTCAAGTATAGTAAAATTGTTGTGGATCAATTTTACTCTTGGTACAATTTGGCTAATTTTTTTTTTGTTCTGGTGTACATGATGACAATATATTAATAATTGTAAATGAATATAAAAATTATAAAGGAAAATACCAGAAAACTACAACATGTACACAACCCTCCAAATTAAGACCATTTTAGTCGCCATGGCGACTAAAATTTTGCAGCTGGCGACTTAATTGGAACCGCAGTCGCCAGCCTGGCGACTAAAATTGAGAAGAAGGATTGAAACATGAGCCTAGTTTAGCGACTAAAATTTTTCACTGGCGACCAGACTTGAGCAGTGGGTGGCCAAATGGCCACTAAGGAAAAAAAATAAACTTGGAGGGTTGTGTACATAATAAAAATTCTGTAAACTTGTAGCAATTGACAACAGTAATTTTGTCCAGAAAAACTCCAGGCCTGGTTGTTCAATGGGTGGATAACGTTATCCACTGGATAAATCACTATTCAGTGTATAGGATAGTATATTTTGTCAACACATACCGGTACATGTATCTACTGGATATCAATTTATCTGGTGGATAATGTTTTCCACCCTTTGAACAACCTGGACCAGATAAAATGGTATCCTTCGGATAAGTACTTACAAAACAGATTACGCTATTTTCACTGGATAGTGATTTATCTGGTGGATAGCAATATACATCCTTCCAACAACCTGGGCTAGTGTAATAAATTACATGTAATAATTGACTCCTTTCATTTGTTCAGAGTCTCAATTTGACCGTTGCTTGGATCAGTTGTTTGGAATTGTACTGAGTCCAGAGGATGATGCTAAGTTGATGGAAAAATATGGCAGTGCTGATCCTAAACGGAAAGGAATGGTTAGCTACCGACACTTCTGTGAAGTGATTGGTGCAGGTTAGTTGTAATGTTTTGTTTTATTTTTTATAATAATTACACTTATCAAATACTTTTTTAATAGGCACTGTCCATTTGTTTGTACATTGGAGAATAGAATTCCGTTAATATATTAACTATTAGTCAGATTTGTCCTGTCAAATCAGTCAATGTATAAATATTATACACTCTTGTTGTGGATTTGTGAGAAAATCTTGAAGAAAAGGCCTATTCATAGGCGTACGAGGCGGGGGGGCAAGGGGGGCTGCAGCCCCCCCTGTGCCAAAATTTCTCAGGCAAAACGCTAAGAATTCGGGCAACAAGCCAGAGAAAAAAATAGAAAATACCAAGCAAACAAATCTCAAAATAACAATCAAAACGAATTATATCAACAGAAAAAGAATTGGAAATATACCGAACTTTGTGGTTCAAAAGTCCAAATTTCTCATTTATCTGCTTTCACTTTCTCTCGCAAATTGCTATCATCATATTCAATTTTCTCGCAAATTCTGCATGATTCAGCTGCAAATAAGCTTTTCCATAGCTTGAACATTTGCGCGTGGTGGACCAGTTTAAGATCTTGAAACAAAGCTGCAATACGGTTACAAATGTAATAAAGCTAATGCTTTTGACTGAAATGAGCTCAAAACTTTCAACAATAAGTTTCAACCCATTCATCCCTGAATGTTTCAAACATTTTAAATAACTTTCAAGTGGGGGAAAACAATGTAAATTGCCTCCCAAAAATACTTTTCTTTTTGCTGAACTAAAGTGAAAAAGTAAAATATTTCCGAAGAAAAAGGATTCAGTGCATTGACATCTTCGGGCAACGACGCGAGATTAATTTAAGAACTATCGTTTCCTTTAAGCAAGCAGGCAAGGTTTGTACACAACTATTTTAACACACGTTCTGTTGTCCATTTCGTATGCCTGCTGATTCGGCTTTTAACCCATGCCATTTTTTTTTTTCGGGCAACAAGGTCTCCGCCCCCCCCCCCAGGTCCGAAGGTGCCCGTAAGCCTATGGGCCTATTTCACATTTAAAACTACCAAGCTGGCTGGCCAGTTCTATCTAATGCAAAGCGCCCTTTAACTCACACTTTGACTACTTCAATCAATAATCAAACAAAGGCCACTGTGTTTAAGCACTCACATGTAATCAAAATAATTAAATGTTTATTGATATTTAATAATAAGTACCCCTGGTAATATTAATAATTTTATATATTAATCAGTAGTAATATGATTAGTACAGTAATATTAATTAAGATAATTAGTAATAAATAAATGTTAATTGAATTATATCTATAGCTTGAGTAGACTGTTGTTATTGTTCAACTGGTTAATTCAACTTAATTATTTCTTTTGCAGTATTTGATCCTGATCTTCTAAATCAAGATCCAGCTACCCAGCAGATTGGTCCTGCTGCAAGGTAACAAGCTTGTTCTAAACAGAATAGTTCCAACGCTGTGGGATTCCATTTATGATATTAAAACCAAAAAGTTTCGGAACTTAGTAGATTTTAATATTTCGGCTTTTTGTGTTTATGTAAGTAACTGATAAAGACTGCAACAACAACAATCCGAATGAACCGCCAAGTAAACAGCCTAACATGTGCATACAAGCACATGATAGGTCTGAACAAACAGACCGAGCAAACGAAGGTTGAAAGTGCAAGAAACCATCCATAAGACTGACTGACTAGAGAGTTAACTGACTAGGCGGGTAAAGAAAAGTCCTAATAGTTATTGCTCTTTTGTTTGTGTAAGTAACAGACGCAATGACTGGCTATGGTGGTTTAGTTAGTATAGTGATTTAATTGTTTTTTGATTATTTGAAACAAAGGAATAATTCCAACACTGTGGGATGCCAAGCAATTTAAAATCAAATGGATGAAAACCAGGGATCACCACCCAAACCATTGACATGACCTTTTGAACTAACTGAACTAATTAAAACGTGTTTCCTGAGACTTTTGCTAATTAAGATATTTTGAAGGCAGCATAAAATGCAACTGTTAGTTGAGTTCTTCAAGCAACTATGAAGTTCACATGTGATTGAAACTGGTACAGGGAAGACAATGTCCCAGCTGACTGATAATTTTTCTCATCCTCTGTTCTCTTGTATTTGTCACAGTAGTATGATGTAGCCTGGTTTTCATTGTATGCTCAATTTGAAACTACTGCATGTACATACACAGACCTGTACTGATGCTTTTGCTCTACAAAGATCTGTGTAGCATCTTCGTTTGATTGGTTGTTTCTTGAAAAAATCAAAACTGAGCAACGACCTGTCAGAGACGGTACATGTTATTCTCTGTAGGGGTACTAGTGTCGTTATAATGACCTGGCATATGGAAATTTGTAGCAGGTCATGTATAAAATCTCAGATGTCTCATGGAGGAATAATGGGCACAAGAATAAGAGACTCTTCCAGGGATCCATATTCGTTTTTTCTCCAAGTCGTCAGCCGGGCAAGTATGCAAGATGACATACTTGCCCTTGCAAAATTTTACTTGCCCGTTCAAAAGTGAAGAATGGCGACCCTACAAAAAGTAAATGAAAAGTTGACTTTTTTGTTATTATCACATGTATGTAACACTGTGTATACATGAAATCTTCAAGACAACAAATCTGTTTAAATAAAGTTTGATTCACAAGTATTTGTTAATGAGACTTTTTACTTGTCTACCTTGGCTGCCGGTTTACAAATTTCACAAAACATCACGCCCCCAAGCGGCTTGTGATGTTGCGGAAGCGTATGATGCGGGCACAAATGAAAGCCAGGGCCTCCACGGAAGAAAAGAACGCTTTTGCTCTTCTTATTTATATTTGGTTTGTTTTTCTGAAGTGTTAACATTGCTTTTTTTTCTTTGCTGGCGGCGCCAGACCAAGATAATGGCAAATTTTGATCAAAACATCAGCTGATGCGATCGCCTTGTGTTTTTCGCAGATGCAGCGATGCAGGCCTGCAGTACAAAATATCAGCGGTTGAGAGCTTGAAAATTGAGCCTGCAATGATTTCATGGAAAATACCGCATCAGCCAAAATGGCGGCAAAAACTATGATTTTATCGCGACAGAAAGTTGCAAATTATGTTCTGTTTTCGAAAAGTTATGAATGGATGACAAGTGGTCAGAACGCAAGTAACTCATAAGAAAACTTAATAATTGTTTTTTTTTTTTTCATTAAGTCAAACTTAAGTCGTCCAGCGGACGAGTTTATGTAATCTTTTGGTCGTCCATACGATTTTTTAGTCGTCTCGGACGACCGGACGACTGGGAATATGGATCCCTGCTCTTCTGTGATTAGGCTGCATAAGGAGTTAATATATTTTGACCACTCTTGCCTGTTTCATTCCAGTGGCAGTGCAGTGGATCGACGTCCTCTTAGTCCAGCCTCTCTGGCAAAGTGTGAGGATCTGTTGATGCGATTAGCTCGCTTCTACAAATACCATGGAATTAACATCAAGACTTGCTATGCTGACTTTGATAAGCATCACATTGGTGTTGTTACTGAAAGCCAGGTAAATACCAGAATTATCACCTGATTAAATTTGCATTGTAAATAACTTGGACTGATCCAGGTGTATGGGAAGAATGGCGAAAAATGATATAAGCACAAGGAAAAGCAAATGGAAAAAACAGGCAAGGGTTTTTGGGGAGCAGGAGCCTTCTCCCCACACCCCTCCCCTAGCTTATTTTTTGCTTGTCTTTTTTCACGCTGCCCCCAACCAACCAAAAGCCTGGGACAGGTCAATTAAATAAATAACTGCATATACTTAAGGGTTAGACATATGAGAAATTTATGTTTCCCCAGGATTTTGGCAAGCATTGCAAACTAGACATTTACATTGACTACAGTTTTGAAATGATTATTTATAAACCTAGTTACATTAGATAAAATTGCCTATTTTATTAAACACTTCCATTTTCCTTGCAGTTTTTTCGGAGTTTTCCTGGTTCACCTGACATAACACATGAAGAGACAGTGCTGCTGGCCAAGAAATACCGTGACCCCACCCGACCAGGGCTGTGTAACTACTATAGCTTCCATGAAGACATTGAAAGAATGCAAAGTGGTAAACATTGTTCTAGTTTTTTTTTTAACTGTGGTGACACTGTTGTCTGACTGTTGTATTTTTGTTGTGTGATTGTGGTAGGACTACGTTTTTTCACATGTTTAACATTCAGATTTTCTAGACAAACTGTCACGTTTTACAAGTAAACCAATTAATGTAGAAAGACTCCCCCAAAAAATAATTTTAAAAGTGTCCATCAAAGATTGCTGTCCCAGCTTACCACAAATATTAAGCCACCTTTGCTGTGGACGTTCATTGAAGAAATATGTGAAAAGTCAATGCAAAAATTTCAAACCTATGTTTCACGTGCAGAAACACACAGGCGAAGCTGTCAAACTTGACATGTTGATGTTCCAAACGTTAATTGATTAAATTCAGTTGAAAAATGTGACCAATTTGGTCTAAATAAACTTGAATGTTTAATGGGTCAAAAGACGCGGAAAAAAGTTGGCCGTTCATGGTAGCTCGAAAATGGTAGTATTTCCAGGAACGACTGTAGTATGCCTGTGTTACAACTGCCCTGATCAGATTATGGTCTGTATGACTAGTTTGACTGTGGCCCTGCTGTGGTGTGACTGTTGTGTAACTGAAATATGCCTGTGTGTGCTTTGTACAACTGTGGGATGACTGTTACAGCCTTGTTATGGGACTGGGGTAACTGTTGTAGACTATGGCAGTGATAACCGCACTACCAGCGAGTCTAAATTATTTTAAATATTTGCTAATTCAAGTTTTGTTGTCTGATTTTCAGCTTTAGCTGAAGAAGAGGACTTTACAAAATACATTCCTCAACCAGAGTTTATTGATGATTATGGAAAGGTTAGTAATATTGAAATTTTAAAAAAGGAAACAAATTCAGCCTGAAATAAATTTGGGATGACTTAAATTTACTAATAAAAGTGATGCAAAAATTGTCATTAACCTGCGTTATGTTTTTAGCGTCCAGGAACACCGTCCTTACAAGAAATATTTGAGAAAATCAGAGAAGCGATTCACAAGAATGGAATACGTACAACAGAGTTCTTTAAAGACCATGACAAGTTAAGGAGTGGAGAGATTACTGAAAATCAAGTAAGTGAATTTACAAACGTTCAAGTAAAGTAATGGCGTTTTAGATCAACAACACAGCTCTTGTTCGAAATTCTTGCTTTCAAACTTGCAACACTATAGTCACTGTTGAAGAATTCCTCGAGCTGTAAGTTTTGAAGTTAATTGACGTATTGCAATTCATTCTCCCGGATTTTTATCCTCACCATTGTTAGTCATCCTCACTTCTTAATGTTTTCCTATTTACAATTCCTGTCTACAAAATCAAACCATTATTGTTTAGTTTCCTAATACACAGACGGTGAGTATAAAATATTCAAGGAATTGCACACGCTACGATTGGTCGGAGAGTTCATAATAGCTTCATTAAGTATGCACCCTACGCCAAGCTTGTACTTGCACGCCTTCTACGGTTTGAGGTTAAGTGAGCGCAATGTTTTAAACACATTTTATAGAGGAAACTATAAACATGCTCCTCTTGTACCTGTATATTTGTAAAATTTCTAAGAACACTCGAGTCTCTCGTGTTATTTAAACTCAATAATGTATTTTTAAGCTTCTCAGATTATGCTTAAATTAGATTGCGGTGTGCTGTGTCCTTTTCGAAATTTCAACTCTTTTTTTGTGTTTCATTGCAGTTTATTTGTGGCCTGAGCCTCTGTTGTGGAACCCAGGCTCATCTGTCCCGTGAAGAGATACAGAAGGTGGTTGATGTGTACCGCCAGCCTGATGGGCGTGTCCGGTACAAGGAGTTCTGTCATATCATGGAAAATGGTCAGTGCTTAAACAAGATTTTATTTTTATACGCTTTTTTCACTCTTTTCCTAGTTAGATTATTGTAAACCAAAACAAACTCACAATCTGACGTTCCATTTTTTTTACGCGGATCGACGATTTTGGCCTTAAAAAGTGCACGGATTGTGAATTTTTGCGATACGTTGAGCGGATTCGTGGATTTTAAAAAGACTAACTGAAAATTTTGGTCCGAATTCCGGACTCTCACTATCAGATAGTTCGGGTCGTGACTAACGAAGTTCTGTTCACTTTGGTCGGTCTTCATTGGTATTTTGGCGGAATTCAGTTTTCGCAAAAACAACAAATGAAATGAAACTTCTAAAAATGGCAAAACAAACAACATCATCTACTGTCCATTGCGGATTCGGATTTGAACGAAAAAGTTTAGCACGGATCTGCGGATCTGCGGATCTGCGTACCCCTATTCACCCCCCTCTGTACGGCATGTGTTTCAAACGGGCTTTGCATTGTGTCCATTGTGCACTGATGAAAAGTCCCGGGAAAAGTCTATGTTTTCGTAGGTGTCAATTTATTCTCTTGTTGTTATTCTCGTATCTTTAGCATTCACTGTGCCAGATCTGGAAAAGAAACCAACTGCTGACGTTTACCGACCTCCTATGGGTGCACTATCAAAGGTATAAATTAAAAAATATCTTTCACTATTTAATAAATCTCATGATTCTTTGAAAATGCGGCCACAAATTAAATCCACATCGAAGAGTCGTTAAAAAAGGACATGAACTTTGTTACTCACTAAAGCTTTTTATTGGCTAAGGATATCACGTATCTGCTCCCGTGCAGTTTTAGGTATCGTTTAAAACATAACTTGGTCTTAAATTACTTAAAAAAAGTATTATTTTACGTTACACGAATTTGCACGGTGGAATGTTTTGTCGCTAACGTGCGATTTGATTTTGTTGTTGTTGTTTGTAAACTGTCGTTACGTTCTTTAAATTCAAAATATCTTCAGTATATACCTCTGTTACTCTTTGAATCGAAATCTAGAGTTATATTTCCTGAGTGTTTGTTTTGTGCCTTGGTCATGAGAACGATATGATTGTAAAAATTGCTATGTAGCTGAAATCTTAACTTGAATCGATAGTCTTCTGCATCGAAAAAGAAGTAGGCCTCATTGGGACTTTTTCTTGTGGCTGCACAGTTTATTCAAATGTTTCTAATGACTTGTTTTTTTGCAGGCGCCAAATGTGCTTTCCGCTCAAGAGGAAAACAGAGTCAACGAAATACTCAACCAAATTGCTGAAACAGTGCGTAAACGAAGGCTTATGGTCTATCCTTATTTCAAAGATTTTGACAGGGTAAGTAAAACGCCATCCCAGCTTTCCATATGCAATTTCTTGGTAAATGTACATCAACTGGCTTAGTAAATTACACATGAAAGCAAATACTGCAGCAACAGTATGTAATGTTAACATTTTCCTCGCAAAGGTAGTAAAGCAATCAAGGAATGTTTGTTTCTCTGTATTACTAGAGTCTCCTATTTATGTGTGTGAAAGAGCTAAAATGTAGTCAAAGATCTTAAAACCAAAACGTTTTCGACCGTACAGTCATTGTCGGTGGTAGTGGTGAAATTTGTAGTTTAGAAGAAAGAAAGTGGAGCAATTCACATGTTTTTTTGTTGTTGTTTTTATTTTCCTACAGAGTAAAGGATACACTCGTGGCGTCACAAAACCTCAGTTCGCCAGAATGCTTCACTTTTTATCCATCAACGTTCAACCACAGGACCTAGCAGTAAGTCATAGCACTTTCTTACCCTCGCCTCCCCTCCTTCTTTTCTCCTCCATAGCAAGTCATGACATTTTTTACTCTCCCTTCCGCCTTTTACCTGAATCATTGTGAAGTACCCTCATTTCGTCTCATACCTCTGAAGCTACTTAAAATAGTTTTTGTGTCTAGTGCGAAGCGCAGACACTAAGCTATGACGCTAAAATTTTTCAGTAAGTACTTCATATACGGCAAATTATGACGTCATACTAACCAAATTCCACTGAGATTTCTAATACGTGACAGCGTACACGAAGTATTTTACAGAAATGCTTCTCTGCATGATAGTAATCGATAATCACTCGTTTTGCCTTCGTTACCACTTCGTTATTCCTTCGTGAACAACTGATGAAAACGTAGAACAAACGGAACAAGTCTAATTTGAGATAATTAAAGACATTAATTACGTCAACAAACGTAAACACAATGTATTGCGCTAAAAATAATAAATTCTCGGACGTTTGAAGACTTTTGTCTCTTCATTAACGTTAAAACTGCCGTTAACAGACAGCACGCGCAAGACCCTGAATTC
Organism: Oculina patagonica; assembly: GCF_052425735.1. Taxonomy (NCBI): domain Eukaryota; kingdom Metazoa; phylum Cnidaria; class Anthozoa; order Scleractinia; family Oculinidae; genus Oculina; species Oculina patagonica. The sequence goes on from NC_135766.1 coordinate 5,057,968, forward strand.
AAATGGGATGAACGTTGACTTTGCATTCTTGTGACAGTGCATTTTCGTGCTGTCTGTTAACCGCATTTTTTACACTTACGAAGACGCGCGTGACGGTATTTTTAACGCTCACGAAAAAAAAACTCTGAAAAAGAGTTATGGATGCACGCGGGAGGTTACTAAGCACGAAAAAAAGCGCAAGAATCGTCCATCTCTAGCTCCTATGAGGCGACTCTAGCTATTATGCAACGTCTACTGCAGATGGCTTTCCAACATCACCTTGCACTTGTTGATAACTTCTACCCATATTTCTTCACTACACTGTTGAAGCTAGAATCCTCTACAACTATAGTCTATGCCGACAAAAACCTAATAAATGCACTACCGTGACCGAGCAATACAGTAATGCACAAAGCTCAATAAAGCTCAGCACTAGACACATGTACGCAGTGCGGACCTATTTTTAAACTTCGCGGCCGAGAATTGAAAAAATTGGGGAACATAAACGAAATGTAAAAGGTGCAATGGATGTTAGTTAACAATTCATCAATCGAATCATTTGGGCGGGTTTTTTAGTTTAAATCCATAAGACTATAACAGGGTTTGTTTTTAGGCAGAACCTTTCAAAATCACTTGTTTTCTTCTGTAAATGTTTAACGCGCATTGCACATTTTGGCGCTGTTTGCATGTATTCAAAGAAATTACTATCATAGCATTTCACACATTCACACAAAGCGGATCCGCTTTTACAGCGCGTTTACTGTTCCACCTTAGGTTTGATTGTGTAAACAGCGCGCCCAAAGGCCTACTCCGCGTGAACAAGTAATTTAACTAATCAGAAAAATAACATGTTTCTTTCACAGCTCCTCTGCAAGAAATTCGAATATCCAGTTGGAGGAGATATTAACTATTCAGCTTTCATTCAATCCATTGATTCAGGTAAGAAAATACTTAATTGATCTTTTATTTTAAAACTCTAACTTCGTTTGGGAAATGAACGTTTAATTGATATATTTACATTTCTCTCCGTAGAGTACACCGGCACAGCTACTACCATTTCAGATTTTGCAAAGAAAGACAAGTAAGTTTTAGATCAAAGTACTTTCTTATTGTGGTTTTGTGCAGGGGTCTTGCAGAGCCTAGAATTCGTGAATAAGTATAGAAATCTACAAACAAACTTTTTAGACCTGGAAAAGTATGGAAAGTCTGGAAAAAAACCTTTGTCGATTAGTCAAATTTCGTGTAAATGTTAGCCTAAATATTTAATCGCAGAATCTCGGGAATTCTCTCCACCCTACTCCCCCCCCCCCCCCCCCTGACTTTGCTATCGTTTGTCCTCGTTGCATTGTGGGTACTGTATGTCGCAGTGTATCATGGTTACAGTTTGGTTCCGGCGTTTGTCAAGCTTTGTTTGGAGAAAAGAAAATAAATATTTTAAAAAAGTTTAGATATGGAAAAACTAACTTTGCTGGCGATTCTTGCAGATCTGCAAGTGAGAGTGGAGCACCTCGCCCATTGGATCTCAGTACAGTTGACAGACAGGAGTTAATAGATCGCATCAAACATTACGTTCTTGTCAACAGACTTAGGGTAAGCCAATTTGTATTCGCCACCGCTAAGGGATGCGTTTTTAACTCATAAAAATTAGATACTGTATACTTCCGACAATAAGGCCCCCTTCGACAATTACCCCTACCACCCCCGACAATAAGTCCCCCCGACCACAGCGCCCCTCGCCCTCTGCCCCCAACAATATGCCCTCCCCGGGCAATTTTTTTTTACGCCCACTTCAAGATGACCGCCACTTACGGTCGTCGACTGGTAACTAGTACCGGTTAGCCTGCTATGCACTCCGGTTAGCCTACTATGCACTTTGGTTAGCCTGTTTACGGTTAGCTACGGTAACACGATATATACTGTACTTAAAATTTACGAAATCTGGGAGCCAGCTCCCGGTGGGCTTATGGTTATTACACTCGCACTTCGGGCGGACGACCCGAGTTCAATTCCAATTCCAGCTCGGGGCACAGTATATCGAACATTTTCCTTTTTCCTCTTTGATAAAATTCGAAAAAAAAAAGTGTCTATGGTGGGCGTAAAAAATAAAATTGCCCTCCCCGGACAATAACCCCCCCCCCCCCTCTCGCCCGACAAGAAACAAGAAGCCCCCACACGACAACAAGCCCTCTCCCGACAAAAAGTCCCCGAAATCCTTCGTAAAAGTACAGAGACTTGTGAAGTTTAATTAACGGCTTATAACTTGCTTTGTGTTCATATCATCATGTTTTGAGAGTTCCTGTCTGTGATACACTTTTATGTACGTAAAATTTTTCAGACGCAACATCAAACCCAAACATTTTAAAAACGCAATTTCCTTTCGATGATAGCTCCCCCTCCACTAGTTAGTAAGCCCTCCTGGAAATACGCTCGCTAAAAAAGCCATTTGAACAAATAGAAGTCCAAAGCCTGATTCTTTTATTTATTTTTTATTTTATTTTATGAGTTTACCTCTCCCCATACATTTTCGCAGTAGTTGCGCGTTGTGTGAATAGAGACTCATAAGTTTGCATTCGCTCTGTGTCAGAATTTTTTTAACTATGACAAGCCTTTCGTGACTTGGAGTTTAAAGCCGTTTCCTCTCTACTCTTTTTAGGTTGAGGAGTACTTTCAAGATTTCGACCCTCTTCGTCACGGTTCTATCAGTAGAAGTCAGTTCAGGCGGTGTTTAAGTTCAATGGGTCAACCTAACTTGACGGACGAGCAGTTTGAAGTGCTGGCCCAGTACTACAGAGATCCGAAGATATACGGCAACGTGATGTGGACAAGATTCCTTACTGATACAGAGAGCGGTGAGTCGGATGGGAGAAATTAGACGCCTTTTGATCCGAGTACGATTTAACCTCGTGTTTTCCCAGAAAAAAAAAGTGTTGTTAGCAAGAAAATTGACGTCGTTCAGTTGTTCGAGTTTGTTTATGCCATTTCGAGTTTGAGTATCTTTCTGGAACTTGTCTTCTCCTTTTCACCGCAATTTTCAAAACTCTTTGTCAACTGAAGTCACTGAAGTGGCGATTAGCCGCGTTCTTGTGTGGAGAGAGGCACTGTCGGAGAATATTTTTTAGTCAACAACCCAAAATTACTGTCAATCTACTCCCTTCTCACTTTAGGGTCGCCAACTATTTCATGGGTATCGAAATACTGATTTCTTCTTTTCTCCCCCACCCCTCTCCACTGTAGTATTCACTCGGCGAGGCCTGGAGAAAGTCCCTACATACACAGTTCCCCCAATGGAGACGTTTCAGATGAGCAGGCCTGGGGCTAGTTCTGAGCAGCCGACACAGGACGACGAGGAGTTCGTGGAACGAATCAAACAGCGCATGCGTCGAAAGCTGATCGAACAACGAATCCTCTCCAAGCCTTGCTTTCAAGACTTTGATAAGTAAGTTAGATAAGATTTGATTTTGGAACGTAAGAAACGTACCTAGGTCACAGGGAACCCAACAATAATGGTTGATTCTGTAGGACAGTACTCGACAAAAGACAGGAAACTATTCGGAAGTGAGACTGACAAACGATGGCGAAGATGGATGATAATATGGGGTCGGGTAAGGGGTAGCAGCTCTCGTGAGATCTCATATGAATGGCTTGCTACCCTTCGAGAGAACAATAGAACAAACAACAGGAACAATGTCTTTAGCCCCCAAAACAATAACAATTGCTACACTCGAGGACCTGTAGAAGCTTACAAGCTTACAAGAGCTGCTACACATCTGATAGTACGGATAAACTTGGATAAACTTTGGCCCGACGTCTTTTGAAATTTGTGACGGTTGAAATATGGGTTTACTTCACGAAATTGGTCTCTGTAATTTTGCTAGTCAAGAGTTTTATTTTAAATTCTGACATGTTGAGCTCTTTTTAAGGTCCAACTATCTATCTAAACTATCTAAAACAGTAATTTGCTTTGAAGTGGACTCAAACAATTAAAGTACTTTTGTTTTTTAATTGGTACAGGCACAACAACGGTCACGTGACGAAGATCCAAGCCAGCCAATGCCTACACACTCTAGGCCTGACGGACGATCCTGAAGAAATCAAGGTAACAGGAGAGACATTTGCTCTTTCAGTAACGCAAAATGAACTCGTTTATTTGTTTAGTTACAAGCGCAGTGGCCTAATGGTTAGCCCGCTGGACTCCGGATCAAGCGGTCTGGGTTCGAGCCTTGGCCGGGGTCACTGTGTTGTGTTCTTGGGCAAGACACTTTACTCCCACAGTGCCTCACTCCACCGGTAAATTAAGTGGAAAGTAATTGTGGGTTGGGGGTTACCCTGCGATGGACTAGCATCGCATCCAGGGGGGGGGGGAGGGGGAAGTAGAAATACTCCTAGTTACTGAAGTAAAGCGCCAACCTCTAAAGCTCTTGGCCCGGAAAAGTCTTCACTTTTTATTTAACTATGTTTATTGTTAGCCAGATCTTCATATCGTGTTTCTATTTCTTGCACAGATTTTGCAGAACAGATATTCAGATGACATCGGGTTCAACTACATTCAGTTCCTTGATGATCTACAGGTAATCCTATTTGCTAAAACTCCTCTAATTATCTTTTAAAAGTCAGAGTTTTTAATTCTATGTTTTTTTTTTGCTACGTCGAGGCTGGTTCATCATAAAAAAAACGTCTTATTTTTATTTTTTTGCTAAAGAAACTTAATAATAATAAATAATAATAAAGATATTTTAGCAGGGAGCCCACGTCACAAAAAGGTGGTTTTCAGTGGGGCCCTGCATAAAATAAATAACAAATATGATAAAAATGGTTAAAAAGTGAATATTAAAAATAGAAGATGAAAAAGTTAAATTTTAAAAAATGAATATAAGAAATTAAAAAACTTATCAAATACTTCTAATATGTCTTTTAAAAGTTAAAATGTCAAATGCGCTTTTTGCTTTGTCGGGTAAAATGTTCCATTCGTGAGCAGCTTGATTAATAAAACGGTTCTGGCCCCAGGAGCGACATGACTTGGGCCTACAAATGTCATTTCGTCCACGAGTATTATAATTATGAATGTCTTTAAAGCTATAAAAATTAAAATACCAGTCAATCAAGCCATTTAATGCCTTAAAAAACAAAATTAATCTTATACCACTTGCAATAGCCCTTGCAATACGGCTACTTCCCTGCGTACAATGCAGTTACTTACACCACTTATGATACTTTGAAATTTCTAAAGTTAGATTTTCGTAATCCCTTTCAACCATTTTGGCTTATTGTAAAGCAATTTCCACTAGAGTGTCTAAAGTAATTCGCATTTGCTTTGCTACGCTTAGTGATTGGTTTAAAAAAAACTCGTGCCACTCTCTCAACCAATCAGAAGTAAAACCAAAACAAATCGTGACTCTCTCTCGCACACACACAAGTTTTCCCGCGCTTCGTGCCGGCTACATGTATTTTCTTCCTATTTTGATTGGTTCAGTGGATTGTCTGTGTCCTTTATGATAGGCCAGAGTGATTGCTATAATTTGGTTTCAGGGCTCGAGACTAACGGTAGCCAACTAGCCAAAGGCTACTAAAATTTAGGTTTTGGCTACCAGGTTTAGCATTCCTACTAGCTATTTGGCTACTGAAAAACTCGGAAAAGTCAACTGTTCTTGATAGAAATCAATATACCTGACTAGTGAAAAATTACTTTTGGCTAGTAAAATCTGACATGTCACTAGCCAGTAAACCAGTGAGTTAAAAAGTTAGTCTCAAGCTCTGGAGGTGTTTTTTTTAGCACACTCAATCGAAAATCGCTCTAATCAATCAATTTTGGTGATTTTCGACGTAATTTTTACAATAAAATTTGTTTTGCAGCCATCAGAAAAGCAAGAGATGAAATATCTGCAGAGATTAGAAGAACTAAAACTGACGAACAAGAAATATCTGCCTGACTTGGGTGACGAAGAAATCGAGAAGATCATGTACAAAATAAAATGTCGTGTAATGAAGGAACGCATGAGACTGTCGGAGTTCTTCAAGGATTACGACAAGTTACGCACTGGTAGAATACTAAAAACTGTCTTCCCAAGAGCTATGGACCTAGCTTCACTTAAACTCACCAAAGTCGAAGTTGAGCAACTTATGCATAGGTAGGTTTTAACACGGAACAGAGGTGCTCAGAAACAGAAGCCGTCTGGCATCTTTTTGCTGGATTTCCAAAATTCCCAGCTAAAACTAGATGTGGAAGTTTCGTGCGGGCGTAAACCTACACTTATGTTCAGTGATTCGTGACCCTTTGGCTATCTTATAATTATCTATTCCTTTCTAGATACACTGCCGTGGGTTACCCAGATTATGTACAATATACAGCACTTGTGGACGAGATCGAGTCTATTTTCACTCTAAAAGGTATGTGGATTTTTTTTTTCTTTCTTTTTTTCCTTTGTTTTGACTGGCTATATACAGCGCACGTACGATTAGTAATGGTTAGCGCGCTGGACTCGCGGATTGGGCGGACCGCGGATTGGGCGGTCCAAGTTCGTGGCCTGGCCGGGGTCATTGTGTTGTGTTCTCGGGCAAGACACTTAACTCTCATAGTACCTCTCCACCCAGATGTTAACCTGCGCTCAGGTGTTCTTTTTTCTTTTTTCGAAAGCGAGAGAAGTAGGGAGGGAGGGCATGATCTCAGGTTACCCAGATGTATAAGTGGGTACCGGTGAATTAAATGATGGGGGAACCCGTCATGGACCAGCATCCCATCTAAGGAGGAGTAGAAATGTACTCCTGGTCAATGCTACGGAAACTGGGATAAGCTCTTGCACGAACAGAGACCTTTTCAGTTAGTTATTGGCTAAATGGAAGTGCCACACTGTGTGATTTCGCTGGCTGTTGCACGCCTAACAAAAAGGTTGGCCAAGCCTCGTTGCATGCTCGATATTAACACTAAAATTCTCCTTAGTTCTTCATATATTTTCTGTAGTTCTTCTGAGAAGAATTTGTGCTTTGATTAAGACACACGTCCTGGGTTGATCGTGTCCGTTATCGTAAAGACCTACATATAGAGAGATTGAACATGACGTTATACGGCAAACGGCAAACGCGCTTGCCTTTCATTTTATTACCTTTTTTATCAAATTCTAAAATTAATCCCTCAAAAAATAGGAAAACAATGCCACAATCATGGCAAACACAAAACCACTCATTTTCGGGTACGAACGCCAAACGGTAGAAGTTGAAATTTTGCCTTTCGCGGGAAAAATAAACGTCATGCTTAATCCTCTCTATTAATAATAAGTGGATTTGATACACAGTAAAGAGAATTTAGAAGTTTAAAACTGGATTTTTTTTTTCACAGACCTAGAAAAGGCACCGGAAGTAGTGCCCATTCAGTTCAAACCCCAACCGGAAAACGAATACTGCAAGCTTTCACCCGACGAACAGAATGTTATGGATCGAGTCATGCACCGATTGGCTGACCGTGTGCGCATCCGACGCATTCAAATGTTCCCGCTCTTTGAGGATTACGACCGCGTGCACAATGGAACAGTCTCTCGGTTCCAGTTCCACCGCGTCTTGAGCGAGTTGGACCTGGGAAGCCTGGTGAGCGCACGGGAGTTCTTGGTGATAAAGAAAAAGTTTGACGTCGTTCTCGGATACAAACACGATTTTAATTACATCGGCTTCTGTGATTTGATCAACGAATATGCTCATTTCGAGTACAGAAAGCCATGAACTCAATTTTGAACTGGTTTTGCTTCCGTAAAGTTATTTTTCGGGGGGAGGGGAGAGTGAAGATTGTGTATTTGACCTTTCACGAGACAAAGATTTCCAAGTGTAAATATAATGTATTTTATTCAACAAAGAAAGTTTTAAAGAAGCGCAAATGCCGTTAAGTTAGTACTCTCAGTAAGTTTGAAGAATAAAATAAAAACGACTGCACTTTATTCCCTGTTCAGTAAATTTTGAAATAAAACGACATTTGAGTAATAAGTTTTCTGTTTCTTCGTTATATTGAGAGTGCGTAGCAAACTCCATCAAGTTTAGCCAAGATTAGATGAAATAGACACTGCCAAAGTAATCTGCCGTGAACACTTGCCCAACAAAATTCCAAAATCGAAAATCGGCAATCCCTGAGTTTCTACCCTTCACTGGCTATTAGACGCCCTAAATATATATCTTATTGAAGGATTTTAGCTCGATAGCATCCACCTTCTGTAAAATAGATCATTTGAATTTCGATATTTTACACCACACGACATCAAGATGTCCGCCAGAATGCTGTCACGTATGCTTAAAAAAATGGCTCATCCTGTGATTTTTAAGTCTGAACAGTTGAGGTTTTGCGAGAAGCGTTTATGTGGATGTTTACTTGTTCACGAGGGTGAAATGACCGCTTTTTATAGCAGGAGTGACTTCCAGATGTTTTACTGATTTTCGGCCGCCATGTTGGTGCCCTTCCGCATGGGCACCGATGACGTTTCTATACCGTGCTCTCTAAATTTGTGTGGAACGACGGACACTCGAGTCGGAATACCAACAGACCTGAGACTTGGACAAGTAGACTATCTAGTTCACCTGTAATATTGATTTTTTACTCAATAATTTTTGATTTACTCTTGTGGCGTGACAGTAAAAACCAGCATTTGATGGTTTTTTGTTAATACACCTTATCTCTCTATAAAAAAAAAACAGCAAAATTGGACAAAGTTTAAAGTTTTAACGTTTGACTTTTTATTAAACAATTATTACTTTACTAAATGTAACATTTTTGCATCCAATATTAATACAAATACTTGGTTATCTGTTTTGTTTTTTACCTATAAAGATGGCTCTAGAACCAGAGACATGAATTTGCTAGCAATCCTGTACGAACGAAAACTCATTGCATAAGGCTAAATGACCTGACTTTCACAGGGTCTACAAATAACCTGTCGAACAGGCTTCCTGTAGGACAAATATTTGTTCTTATTATTCAACACATGCGCGCGCTGCCCATATATGGTCAAAATGTTAACGATATCTGTCATCTGTACATAACAGATATCCTGCGATATATGTAGGTTGCGAAGATTTGTCCGAAATGTTGTAAAGCGCTGCATAATTATAGTTTTTCTTTCTGCAAAATGTGTTTCGTTGGCAAGTTGTTGAATAATAAAACAATTATCCTGCTCAATCTTGCGGAATATCGTCTGATTTTAGCCAACTCGGCCTACGGCCTCGTCGGCTAAGTATCAGGCGATATTCCGCGCGATTTCGCAGAATAATTGTTAATTTTTTTGTGTTTTGTGGAGTGGACTGAAAATAACCGAATATTGAATCAACGGATCTAACTCAGCATATTTATTTCTCCAACTTCAATTACATTTTAATGTGAGTTCTCTAGCCCCCAGCAGTTTTCGTTTCCTTTCATAAATGAAAACAATTCCACGTTTATATAATAAATACTATAGAGAGCTATATCCTCTCTTGACAACAATAAGGACATTTTAAAAGCTCCATTACCTTACTTCATCTAAGGGGTTATATACAATTTGAAATAACATACGTTATTAAGGATGAACGGGCAAAACAGCTAAAACAATATAATAGAATACAAAAGGCATACATTGTTTAGGTTTACAATAAATAGGGTCGTTTAAACATTGCAAGGTTTTCAACCCAAACGCAACAGTTTGTGTGCTTTTAAAGCCACATCTTAAATAATTGTAAGAACTTCAATACAGATTCAAACGTTTTTTGAAGAAACAACTTGTTCTGAACCAAAATTTCCAGGACCCTTGGTCAGCGGTTGATCACTGAAGATAGTGTCTTCTGGCGACCAATTACTGTCCACAGATGGTCTGAGGAAACTGAGTTCGAATCGAAATTGTGCTATAATTTTGTTGTATTAACAACCGATAATTCTGAATTAAATAGAGGCTTTTAGCCATCCCTTTGACTTATACTGACGCAAAAGATCATGATATAATTCTTAAACTACTTCCAAAATGTCATTTGTATTTACATAACTTTTAAATCGTCTTGTTCTGGTGTCCTCAACACCAGTGAAATCTAGGCATGGGCATCGTGGGGTAAGACACTGGCCGGTGGAACGCGGACCCAGGTCGTTCAATGCTATAGCGAAGTCGTTTCTCTTCCGGTCGTAGATGCGTGAAGTTCGCCATGCTTTCTTGTACAACTGAAAGAAAAGATAAAGCCTAGTTTAGAACATTTATTGGGTATACATTATTTTACGTTTGGTAAGCAAAAAATTGCATCATAACTGTGCTGCTAATCGTCTGCTAATCTCATTTCCAGATCTCTTGTTCGACTTTGTCCGCAAGAGACCTGGGAACGAGATTATTTTAATGTAACGAGACTACAACGCTCATAAATTGATGACGTCACTCACCTGATTTTGGCCAATGGTCAGACTGGTAGTGACACCACGTGACCACCACTTCACTCATGCGCTGTAAGGTCACTTTCTGTGGGTCGCTGGGGAAATCAAGTCCTGAGAGAGAAACGAATAACACGATTTAATATTTCCATGTTAACTAAATCGAGGTTAAAAATATCACCTCTTTGTAAGGAATGGTTCCCGGTTCTCTTGAATTTGGAAATTAAGGCAAAATGATTCAAGATGAGAAAGGCCTTTGAATTTTTACCTGCTAGTTTTTTTTGCCACTGCTCCGACTTTTCCCTTCTTCCTACCAACTCGCCAGCGACAGAGAACACTTTAGGCGCAACAATGTTACTTCCCCAGAAATTCCAGAATTCTCGTATAACTGACCCAAAGATACCCCCTGCAATGAAAGAAATGATAACCGTTAGAGATAAAGACCAAATAATTTTAACAGGAAGGACTACCATTAGGGGAAGTACACTATACAAAAAAGAGTTCAGAACGTTTGAAATTGCAATTCGATCTCGATACATGTACATTTTACGAGCTCCTGAGAGCTCTTGTGTGTTACGTGGGTAATTATAATAACATTAGCAGTCTTATTTACATTTAGAACAAAGCTCAATGTACGAGCCTAGGCGAGTATTTCTAAATTTTTCAAATGTTTCTGTAAACTCGGAGCAAAAGCTGCAAAAGAGGACACTGATATCCCAACAGATTTATCGTCATACAAAACAAAGCGGGATCTTTCGTGTTTATTTCTTCTTATAAACATGTTTTTAAGTTTAAAAGACTGTGCACAATATTCAATCTTTACTATAAATTTACTAAGAGATACATCACCTTTAAAAAATTGGTCAAAGAAATAAATAAACAAACAAACATTCATCGCGACAATTCGTTTCTTATTACACAAAGTACTTTTCACTCACCTGACAGCATGCAGTCCGTGCTCACATATTCCTGCGTGGTACACTTGCTTCCCGTGAGTCTTTGCGTCATGTCCCGAAACTTCATCGTCAGCAGTGGGTCCTGTAATCTGGTGACAATCTCTCGTTTGCACAGCTCAAAGTGCATGTCATAGCTCTGAAGACTACTGGTGATTTTCTCTCTTAGCATCTTGTACAGAGAGCTGACACTTTTGTACTGGAATACTTTGAGGAGGGTCTGAACTTGAGAATTGATGATCATGTTGACTATCGCCTCAGTCGCCATCTGTGCCTGGTCAGCGGTAAAGTCGTGAATAACCATGTGCCACTGTTGGTGAACAAGGTCACGTGTCAGTGTAAGACAAAATAGAATTCGCCAATGGGGGTGGGGGTGGGATTATTATCTATCGAAGGGCTTATTAGCAAATCATCTAATTCCTTCTAATAAGCTTTTGGCTTTTTGACATTTGGACTTTCTCCTGAATTCAGATAAGGAAGTTCATTTAAACAAAGGCTTCAATATGGAGGAACGCCTACAAAATTCCCTTTTTAGCTTTTATCTGGCAACTGCACAAAGTCAAAGAGCTAACAGTCAGTATGGCTAAATGTGCATTTCACTCAAAATTAGAGCCATGAAAAGTGCGTGCTTTTAGAAGAGTGGTCTTAATTGAGGATATTTTAGGTAAAGCGATTATGACTCTTACAAGACATAGCAATGCAGAACGAGCAAAAAGCTTGATGAAAAGTTGATAAATTTTGTATTCACCTTGGGCGAGAAAAAGTCTTCTTCGGGCGTGGAACAAAGTCGAGCCAATGTCTTCATGTGATGAATTTGACCTTCCTTGGATCCTTGTCGGTATAGCGTTGCCATAACAACAGGCCATCCAATCACATTGCGCGAGATCATACGGGTCTCTAGCAAGGTATATCCGGGAACAACATCCTGGAACGTTTGACAGAGTAGGTAAAGTTTCCCGTATGTAGTGATATTCGTTTGATCATATGACAAAGCTCTGTGAAAAAGCGCTTCTGATTCTGGCAAGGTAACGCAGATGTATTGGTCTTCTTCTTCGATAGAATAACCTCGTAACAAGCCAGCCGATAGCGACGAGGACAAATGCGCTATATCTGTTTCCTTTGCTAATAAATTGTCTACATTTTCAGGGTGTTGCCTTTTTCTAGACTTGTACTTCTTTCCCTCTGACGACGTAGAAGAGACCTACGGAGTAATAAAATATAAAACAAAACGTTGTTATCCTTGCTCAATGCCGATTATACAGAACAGATCAGTTTCAAATTGTCATGTATTGTAGCACTATAGGTGTTTCAGTAATCTGGACCATGAGCTGTTACTCATTTGATCAAAGCAACTGGGTGGGTTAAAAATGCAGTCTTAACAAGGTGTTCTGAAGAGCAAGGCGAAACTTTTATTTTAAGCACTTTCTTTTTTTATCTGAAAGTGAAGGACCCAAAAATTTTCCAAATTGGTGCCCTGACCAATCATCTTTTACAAACGGCATGACTAACGTCACGTGATTTTCCCGTGATAAAACTTCAAATGACTTCTTTGATTTAAGTGTCTGTGTCACTCACAACAACAATTAAATGGCTTCCTTAACCCATTTGACTGCCACTCGCGTGGCTTCCCTAGCACACGTGATTAACCTTAGTAACACACGTGATTATCCTTAGTATCGCACGTGATATGTTACCTGGTGTTTTTCCTCCTTGTCCTCTGTGTTTTCAGTCTGTTCGTTGTTGTTTTTGGCACTGCTAACTTTATTATTGGAGCTCCTATCAGGGGTTGCTCTTCTCGCCTGAGGTCTGAAATGATCGTGTGTGCCTTTCGCTTCAAAATAGATGCCGTCCTCTTGATGAACCCAGAAATGCGTCACTGGATAGCCATTGTTGCCTAGAAATAAGAACGACAAAAATGTTTTTATAAATATTATAGAATTTTCTGAAGATTTTCATTTGACTTTAAGAAACTACTAAATAAAGGTCACTTAAAGTTTAAATGTTGATGTCATATCTACTGACTATAGTGATTAGAGCGATTTTCACTTGAAATAATTCGCTTTTGTTTTGCATTACTACGCTTAGTGATTGGTTTAAAAACTTGCCGGTCATCGAAGTAGAACCAAATCCAATCGTGACTCGATCGCGCAGGTTTTTCCGCGCTTCGTGCCAGCTACATGCATTTGCTTAGAGTTTTGATTGGTTCACTGGATTGTCTGTGTCTTTAGTGATTGGCCAAAGTGATCACTTTGGATTTAGTTTTACGACAAATCACATCGAAAATTGCTCTATGCATGCACATATGAAGCCATTATGACAAATTATGAGGTTATGAAAGTAGTATGTGATATTCATTAGTTACCTGTACATTTTCGGTGGACAAGTGTTCCCGTGCAGGAGGCATTCGGACAGTTTTGACCCATTTGTCTTTCACGAACTACAACAGAAAGTTAGGTATGAGATTAGTGACTGACAGAGTAACATTGTCAAGGAGACTGGTGACGAGTTTAAAGAAAATCATTGCTATGAGATATTGTCTTGATGAACCGCGAAATTCTCAAAAATAAAATTAAAAGAAATGTGTCAAAATAAAGGAGAATCAATACTTGTTAATTATGACTGAAAAGGTCAACATCTAGTAACGTATCATAAATGGCTCGCTACCCTTTTTATGCGTTGAATAATTCATTGAAGGGTTTTGTCTTAGGTCGAGTAGCGCTCTCGAAAGGATCTCAAATGAACTGCTCGCTAAAAAAAAAAACAATAGAAAACAATAGATATGAACGAGCGTAACAAGGCTCCTAGCCCCGTTAAGAATAGCAGCTGCTAAACTAGAGGACCAGTAGAATTACAACCTTATGAGTCAGAGCTGCTTTGCTAAGCTTTGTCTCTATAGAATGACAGAAACTACGCTTTCAAAAACCGAAAAAACAATACAAATTTTATAGTAACTATCAATCATTTTTTTTTCATTCAATTTATTTGAGTCAAACCCCAATCTCGTTCCCAGGGTCGGTTGTCAAACCCAAGATGAGGTGCCCTCCCTATCCGAACCAAACGAACGCTTGCCGCTAACCTTTATCAGAGATAGCAGGCCTGACGACAATCTTGAGCCCATTAGGTAGTGTACAGTCCTTGCTGCAGAGCAGTACTCCAACACATGTTTTCTTCAACACAAACTTGTTGTGGTTGTTTGTGTATTTCATGGCCCACCCTGAAATGTGTGCCTGAGCTTCTCTACTGTACGGCGAGTAGCGAAGTTTCGCAGAGCCATCAATCCATTCTTCGAATTCATCATACTCCTTGATCGCCTTTTGCAAAAAAAAATAAAGGAGTAGAAGAGAGGTTATTATTAATTTTTTATGAGGAGAAAGCATCTTAATAGTTTACCCCACATTTAGAAGTTCCTCGTTCGAAACTCCGATTCAATCATTCTCAATCGTCTCTATTCTTGTTTATTTTTGGCTCATTGTTACCATTTTTCCTTAAATGAGTAGAGTATCATTCTCGGAGTTTACCTTCAATTTGAAATAAAGCAATTTCGTAGATCCCTAAAACAATGACTCGGCTTGACCTAGTGCGAGGGACCTTTGTACTTAAAGAACCCGTTTTGTCTAGCAAGCATATTTCCGACACATTCATTTCGCGAGATTGTACAGATAATAGAGTAATACATTTGCTCATAAAGGCGCTAAAAATTATCTAGCGAAGCGGACAATTTACAACTCTTGGTTTCGTTTTATGTTTTCACTGCCTCTGGGATCGACGTAATGTGGTAATGGGGTTAAATCTAAGACTTGTAAAAGTAGGTCCGCGTGGCGTGCATGCGTGAACTGCAATGGCTATCCCTTTAAGAGTTTTGATCGACATAGGGTATTCCCATGGCTGTTTTTATAATGATTTTTACTCACCTGCAAAATGCCTGCTTCGGCTTCTGGGTCGTGAAAAGGTTTTTCTCGATTATAAACGGATCGTTCGGGGCCTACAAGGTAGTGATAAGCGAGCCCAGGGACTGGATAATGAAGGCCTGCCTCAGGATACCAAAAAGTGGACCTAAAAAAATCGGAGAAGAAAACGTTTATATCTAACATTAAAAGACTACTTGGCGAACTTCTGTGACAAGATTTATGTTGGGTTCACGGCTTTTACAGAAAATATAGAGTTGTTTGTATTAAATTAAAATAAGAAACGCGCTACAAGGAAAGAAAAAAACAAGCAGTAAAACTGATCGAGTATAACTGAAGAATAATTGCGTAAGGAACTTTTATGTCATATGAATTAGTTCTGAATTAACCTTACTTTTTCTCGAAACCTTAAAGAGTTTATTGCAATTGAGAATCTAATGAACTTTACTTGAAAAGACGCTATCTCTAAATAAATGAAAAGGTTCGGTTTTCTTTTAGTTTTAATAACTTTTTTGCTCGTCCAAAAAGGTTTTTGACAGAACAAGCCACTTTTTGGTGCCAATTTTTTATATTACAGGTTGGCATTTAAGGATTAAGGAATTGTAATATATTTCACTATTATAACTATATAAATTAACCAGCTTTAGTGACATCAGAAAAAGAAAATGTTTTAAACACTTACGCCAGCTTGAGTTTCTTCTGAGGGATGTGGCATAAATTTCCGTTTACAGCACCCATCGGGGCGGCAAATCTAAATGAAAAAAATATATGTATTTAAATAACCATTACAATTAAATCTCTAAAGGGAAAGTACTTCCAAATTCACTACACTTTATGAAATTATTTTCGTTGACTTACTATTAAACGAGAATGCACATCATGAAATAAGAAATAATTTGTTCTGATTTCATACTTCTAGAACTAATTATAAGTTGAAAACTGAATTAAATTTTCCATGTTTTAAGCATCATTATGGGCGTGCAATATGGAAAGAGAAAAACAAAAATTATTAATTAAAGAACCGAAAACTATTTTTACCCTTTTAAGGCTTCTTCAGCACAAATAAAATTTACCGAAGAAGGATTCCTGAAACAAGTCTGTTTAAATAAACCTATACTGCGTCTTTTTGCTCTGTCAAGTTTACAGAGCTCTTCAAGAGAGTCACGATTTTTAAAATAATTATTCAAAAGACCACCCACAGGAAAATGCTAGCACGTATTTGTTATTTCCCCAGGCGAAGCAGGCTAGTTAAGCAATAACATTGAAACCAAGATCAGCGATATTGCACGGAAGGGTTTTTATCGATTCTCCGGCGTATGAATTTAACATCTAGCCGATCTCTCGCTGTGGGAAATCACGATTTAGCTCTCCGAGGGCATATTACAAAAAAAATTGAAACTCTAGGCTATGCCCAGGTGCTTCTGTTAGCTGAGAAGAATTAAATCATGTCAAATTAACTACAGGAATATAAAAATTGTTTCGAAAGCACTAAATAAATAGAGCCAAGGTCTGGGTTAGGCGAAAATCATGAAACCAAAAACTGATATTCTAAGTAGAGTAACTTTAACCAAGCTTTTCAAAAATTGAAAGATCTTATATCGGTTTAGTAATTATAAGAGGCTAACGGGTTTGACAAAAAATGTTTTTAACCTTCAGTTTGAATTTTAACTATATGGTTTAAAAAGTGTTTTTCTAAGGGTATTTTAGCAGCATACCTGTTTTAAAAGTACAAGTAGTGGCAGATCTATAGTTCAGGGAATACGCGTTCGTTGCGCTTGTTTAAAATAATTATATATTTTCGTGTTTTTTTTTTTTGGAAAATCGAGAAAGTCCTATTCTTACCCTTCTGTTGTTACAATCGAAGCCAGCGCGCGGTTGAATTTTGCCAAAATTTCTCCGTCCTCAACACGAGGTGTATCTAGTGAAGAAAATAGATGAAACAAAAATTAGAAAACAGAACATTCTCTAAAATGAAGACCAAACTTTGTGTATGATTCCAAGCAGAGTGTTTTCATAAAAAGAGTTAAATCACTCTTATGAATAAAAACAAAATTTAAGTCTCTGCAGCTTTTGTGAAAAAAAAAAATGTCCAAGTAAGGCCAGTTTGAAAATTTTAACATTAGACTGAATAGATATAGAATAGATATAATTGTTTTTCATTTGGGGTAAAATCTTTTGCCATCGTTGCCTTCGAATATGGCTTGTATTTCGGCCTGAATTTTGTCGGTTTTAGCAGCTAAAAGTGTAAAATGATTTAACATTGGAAAAATAAGTAACACAAAAAGAGAGACAACATTGTCAATTTCGTTTTTCGTAATGTTACAAAACTACGATGAGTATACCTTACGTTACATTTCAAGCTTTTTATTTAGAAAGGAATACTTACGAATTCCAAGCTTCTTAGTGTCCTCTGCTTCGATTCGTGTCGACTCAAAACTCATTACGTTCCACACACCACTTAATTTTTGCCTTTATTCCTTCGCAGGTCCTTTTAACAGCAAATGAAAATAAAATCAATTGGATGTCAGTGGAAAAGCCACGATCAATACTCAAACATTTTATAGGTGTTAAAGCGATTGTTCTTTCTCGAGGTACAAGCTAAAATGTCTCAGCTTTTAAGAAGATAAAAAAGAAAAGTAATTAAAAAGTTATCAAGAATTGCTGTTTGAAGGGTTTTATCAGGCAGCTTGTTTTCGAATTTTCGAGATGCGAGCCGTTTTTGTTTCTCGACCAGATTAAGATGATGCATGCAAAATTCTAGTCCGCTTCAAATCTCCAAACCTGTTATACTCACAAAGCGTTATTCTATCAAAGCTGTTAAGTAAATTCGCAGTACTTTTTATTTGTAACTTTTATCCGGAAGCAACTCGCACATAATTCAAAGAAACCGCACTTTGAAGTTGATTTTGCCCAATTACTCTAGCTTGTTTTGTTTTCGGAAATTTCTCACTTGGAAAAGAAAAAACCCGCGTCGCATCTTTCGATATAAAATACACCCATATTGAGGGTAACCGTACCACTAAAACGGTCTTCCATTAAGTAATGACTCAAACATAAAACGGCCCGTAAAAAGGAAAAGAAAAGAAAAACACATCATTAATATCCCATCATATGAAAATGAAGATATATTAATGGGCTTGGCCGGCCCGCCGAAGAAACGACAATCTTGCAATTGTGCTTTTTTTAAACCGAAATTTCAGCTGCGCGGTTGAAAATTTAACTAACAGGAATTTCATAATTTCCAAGTCGTGTAACCAGTTCGCTTGTTTACTTGTAGAGTTAATTCCGCTTATAATCTCATCCTTGTGTAGTTCCGGTATGCTGAAGCGATCACCGATGAATTATCTTATGCACAAGGCAGCTTTAATTTACCTTTTTTCTCCGTTCTTGATTAGAAACAAAAGTAATGGTTATGCATTTGAGTCGGTATAAGACAAAACAGATTTCACACAAAATGACGCTGTCAGTCGGGACTGGTTTTTACTAAAAAAATTTAAATGAATTAACCAGAAAAACTCTCCGGGACAAACGGAATTACGTTAGAGAATGATTTACAGTTTCTAGACCCTCGCTTTTCAAGTTATTTTGTTTTGTCAAACCCGAAAAAACATTAAAAAAAATATTGTATATTTTTATGCTAGTGTCGGCTTTTGCCAATGTTCGAAAGCATCAGACTTTAATTCATCCGGTACTTGATGTAAGATGCGCAGAAAAAGATAAAAGGAAAAACATTTCACTTCACTAAAATCAAAGCCGAAAAGCGATTTTTAAAGTGCGGAATTGAGCGACAACAAAGCTGGTGCGAGACGCACTCATCCACTCTGTCCTATATACAGTAGTTGCCCGTTCTAAACAGCAAAAACCTCTTGAGAACCACTAAAGGGCCCTGGTTGCAATTATTTGTTAATGAGAGAAACTTTTCTTTAAATGTCAGATGATTTCAAGAGAGGAATCAAACTTATTTCCCAGCGGGAATTAAAGAAAACAAACGAAAAAATAAACCGGACAAATTAAACCTTCATTAAATCGTCAAAAATTCCCCGCTACACTGTTTTCGGTATAAATCAGTTTACGGCAGTTTTTAGCGCAGCGGGATTTTAGTATCCAGAAAATAATTCGCGGCGTGAAAAAATAAAGTAGAGGCACGCTTACGTAAAACAAATCGATACATTTCTTTCGCCTTTGCATGTAACTCGCCCGCTCGCCATGGCCAGCCGCCCGACTGGCTTCAAATGTTCACCTCCGAAAGATCAAACTTCACGAAGTTTACGGTTAATTGCGTACCTTAGGGGTGTCAGTAGATTAGCAAATTAGGTCGTTTTGTTAGGAAATGTATAACATAGAAGCAAACAGGGGACTCACCAGCCGATTGCCCGATTCCAAAATCTGCGACTTGAGTGTTGAATTTTTTTAAGTCGATCTCGAGTGCGTTTAGTTGATGAAGCGCGTTTCTCGAATGGCTGCGAAATGACGGGATTTTAAAAGGGTCTGTCCATCCATTCTGCGCAGAAGAGTGTTTCACAATGATGAGAATTTCGCCGCGATGACCATCTGTGCCCGCGATACACCTGCTCTCTGTCCAAACAGCGAACAATCGCGGGGTGGACTCGGGTCACGTGACACGCGTCCAAAAATCGAAAAATGACAAATTTAATATTTACCGAGATGTTGGTTTAGATAAATAATGATACAAGCTACGTATTGGCCTTTAATAAGCTCATCTCGGCGCTGATAGTGTTTGCGAAAAAGCAGGGATCCCGCTTTCGGGGCGAGTGGACGCAATTTTGCGTTTTCGAAATTGATGAGTTGTTTTGAGCGGTCGGCAAAACGAGGGTGCCGGGCGGTGGGCGAAAAGGGACGAAAAAACCGAACCACTCGCACGAAATCGTTAACAAACTCCCGATGGACAAATGGGAAATCAATTATTAGCTGAGAACTCAACAGATGCAAGATTTCGCGAACACAAAGGCAGTAATAGTTGGTAATAGCCATTTAATCACACATTATTGGCAAACCAGTTTATTAATTCAGACAGGGATACAATAGAAGTGTAGCGAGAGGCTTTTTGCTGCGTTGATTTTTACCGGTAGTTTTTTTTAGCGGCCTAAAATAACCATGAACACACAATGCCGGCCATCAAAAAAATACCCGCGGAAAATATAATCGACATCAAATTTATCTGGCCAAGTCGTGCGCGCACGCTTCAAGCGGTTGAAAAATAATATGAAAAGCGGGGAAATATCTTTATGCAAAGCTTTCGCAGTGTTACGGCTTGTGTCAATTGTTCAGCTCTTCCGATAAAAGCGCGCGCCTTGTTAATTCGAAATATCTAAAAGATAGCGAAGCAGTCTTAAAAGGGTATTTTGTTATTGTTTCTCGTCACAGACAAAGTTTTGAGTATCCTTTTTAATGATTCATAACTTATGAGGAAGGAAATCATATCTTTTATAACTTTAGATACGTTTTGACAGACAGATTTTGCATTAATTTGAAAAATCATCATAATAGCGGAGTTAAAAATCTCGCCTTTAAATAAAAATCTGTGCAAGGAAGCTTGAAATTGATTTGGGGTCGCTAGGTTATAAACGGTTTTTAAGGCGGAATTTTTTTTCTGGTCATAAGAAAATTAATTACTGTTGCAGATAAGACGCGCTTTAGTGATAACATTGTAAAGACAGTTGAAAAGTTCCGTAACGGGTTATGAATTGAATAAATGATTTTGATAACGTCAAGATTTTCAAATGAAATGAGATGGGTTATTCATGTCTCGTTTTATTACAGAGGAAAAATATTATCACAATGCCACCTTTTCATTTCTCACCTTCCAAAGTTTCGCTTGTTAGGAGTGCTTGTATTTTTTTGTAGCTTTATTTGACCTCGACTCCAAATTTCTGCTGCCTGGCTGCTTTTCTTTGCAAGTGGCTCGAAAGTTCAGAGTTTAACTGAGTAAGCGATAGTACAAAGCAAGCAAGCCGTTCATTTAGACAAGAACTGATTTAAATTCAAACCCGCCGTACCTCGGCGAAGTTTTTTTGTCATCCCATATCTTGAAATGCACAACGTAAAATAATTATGTATATTTCAATTATTCTGAGCGAAAAGGGGTTCGGCCGCCAATTACTCTGATACGAAAAACGAACTCTCTCCAATATTTTCGGTCCTAAGTTTATTTTTTGTCAATATACAGAAAAATGTATCAGAAAGGATGAATAACACTTTAAGTTGGAGTGACAACCCAATTTAAATTTTTACACCTAGAGATGTTTCGAACCGGAGCAAAAAATAAAAAATAAAGATGAATCAAAGCCCGATGCATGGTAAAAAGCAACATGTGCATGAACTTTTAGATACATTTACGCTGGGGCAGGAAATAATGTTTCATGTTAAAAAGGAAGACAAAACCACCATGGATCTAGCTTTATTGATTAACATAGAATTAACAAAATAAACACAGAAACCATTTTAGCTGACGTGAAAAAGTGTTGATTCCACAAGACTTTTGGCTAACGAATTTCGAATCGACCGGCGTAGTTAAAATTTTCATTGCATCCTCGCCGAACGCCGGGAAAAACGAAATCAAAGTGCCACGCGAAAGTGTTTTGTTGTTGTTCTAGGTATTGTTTAAAACATTTTAAAGAACATCCCGTTTTGCATATAAGAGAAGCGTGTTTAAAGCACCAATTAACACCTCAATACAGGTTTTTGTTAAAAGCCAGGTAGCTTTTAAAAGGATTGCTTTTAATGCGACCGCATTTTAAAATTCATTAAAACAGACAAAACTATATGTCAGTACGAAAACACTTTGTCGCGCG
Source organism: Oculina patagonica (assembly GCF_052425735.1). NCBI lineage: Eukaryota > Metazoa > Cnidaria > Anthozoa > Scleractinia > Oculinidae > Oculina > Oculina patagonica. The sequence continues at coordinate 5,079,971 of NC_135766.1, forward strand.
GTATAGATTAAATAAATTCATATTTTAGGTTGATGCTTGTACTTTTGCATGTTTATGAGCAGCCTTGAGTTGTTCAAATTTAATTCTAGGGCGTTATCTTTAGGATAAAAAAGATGATTAAAAAAGAGGCAATTTCTTGTGTAGCTCGGGTTGAATAAAAATACGCTAAGCTCTTTACCCGACAATTGGGTTTTCATCAAAGTAATCGCGGAAATAATTTCTTTGTTAGATCGAAAAGTTAATGGATGAATCATCAAGGAATCTGAGGGAATCAGTAAGTTTAAGCAGTTTACAACAACTTTTTGTGCTTAAATAAAAGAATTGAACTTTTCGTTTAGCTCTTATGTGAAGGGCCAACTAACAGTGTAAGCTGTGAGTAACGAGTATTAATCACCAAGCTTAAACGGACGCTCGTTGTTTTAATACTTCAGTGTTACTCAGTAACTCTGATCTCACAGCCAATGTTTTGATGACGGAAGATTAATAAAAAAAAACTACCGAAGTTAATTAAAGTAAAATGAACGGCCTGACCAGTTTTTAAGAAGCCAACGGATGATTTAAGCGAAACGAATGCATTCTTTGTTTCAGAACTGGTAATGTTCAGCGCTTTTCGTCAAAAGTATATTTTAAACTGTTTTGCAAATTCACAGATTTTATAAACAGGATGATGCGCAAAAATAATGCAACTAAAAAGTGGCGCTGGCGAAAAGCGCATACAAATCTCATGTTTTCACCCAACGGTCTTGTAACAGAGGCATAAATTTGTAAGCTAGTAAAAACTGAAACCGGCTACGCAATGAAAGTGCGAAGCAAAATATATTTCTTAGAGAGCAGTACAATTTTCTAAATATTTTTTGTTAGTTTTTGGTACGTGAAATCTACATTTTAAGTTTTCCAATAACAACATATGATACAATGTTTTTAGTACATTTTCGTTGTAATTTTGCCTCCCTCCTTTTCCTACTTTTCTCCTGTTTAGAAACTTAAACACACTGGTCAAAAAGTACGCGGACAAACAAATATCCCTGTAGTTTACGTTGTAGATCAAGTTTCAGGCATTTTTTGGTTAGGCGAAAATGTTGCTCGAAGTGATTTAAATCAGTTCATTTCCATACTAACAAGTTGGTGTATGAAACACGTGACATTATAAGGTTCACTTTAATGATAACATTAAAATTTGACACTAAAAGTTGTGGTTAAGACTGTACTAAGACTGCAAAAAAAAATTTCGTTTTTTTTTTTTCTTTTTTTTTTTTTCGATTCGTGCAAAAGTTTTTCTACTTAAACTTGTTGGACTTTACTTTGAAATATATATTTTTAAACATTTTGGGAGGGTTGTAATGATTTTTTTGTGTGTGTTTTACTTCTTTTTCGATCCTTTAACAAAAATTGCGAGTTCTTAAAAAAGAGTAAAAAAATAAAATTACGAATTTGCTTCTTCTAGCGTTTCCCGCAAGAACATGGGCGCCCTTACTACGAGCTTTAGGTTTAATGGACCTTAAAATGTTTCGCACGTGAAATTTACCTGTGAAGCGCACAAAACAAAAGTGTATCTTTCTTTCAAGTTACCATCAATAAAAAAACCTATATTGGCTAAATATCACTCACTTACTACAGAACAACAACTCGCATTATTCAGACGTTTTGGAATTACTTGTATCACCCGGACAATTTTCAGTATTGCCCTTGGTAACAGTCCGATATTGTTCTTGCTCGACTGAAGATACTATCTGAACATGCTCTAAACAGCTTGGTATCTCGGACTAGGTAGGTTATGGGTTTCGCTCCCTTGTACATAATGTCAATAGTTTTCTTTGCAGGGATTTTTTTTTAGTTTCCAGTTGTTTGGCTGCTTTATAACTTCTCAGATAAACTTCTACAGCCAAGGGGTGCTTTGCTAAATGAAAATTCACCACAGCAGAGGCAAAATTCGCACGCTAACACGCCTTGAATGAGAATATCACATTGGTAATTTTAATGTTGTTTATTTATTAACGCAGGTGTATAAATACTTGGTGCCTTCAAGGTAATCACTCAGCTAATTAGAAACAAGAAACTTTTACCTTTCACCCCTTGCCGTACAAGAATTCTGCAGAAATTTTGTGGTGAAATTCAAACTGATCGCTTTCCTCTTATTCTGAACTGTTTTGGATAGCACGTTTGTTGATGCATGTATCAAGAACTAACGCTGAAGACATTTCAATACGACTTAATTTACATCAAGTAATTAGAATATATGTTAAAGAGGGATGTTTGGAGTTAGAGTTTCATTTTTGTCAAATTTTCCCAGTCTGTTTAAATTGAAGCGCTGGTTGTCTTTTCAACAAAGTTGCCGCGCAATTTGTTTCCATTTTGTTAATGTTTTAAAACAAGAACCCATTTGAAAACAAGAACCCATTTAAAAACCTCGCGTTCGCCACAAATCCACGTGCTTCACGCGCAAATTATTATTTCACAACCAATCAACGAACGCTTTGTTTGTCTTCAATGAAAAGAGATAACCGAGTGATACAAAGACAGGTCCTATCAGACAAAAGTTTTCTTCTGTTTTATAGAAACGGAATCTCAATTATTAATTGCTTCAAAAGGAAATTCACCGTCAAAGAAATTCTGATATAAGCAACGTGTTGCCAAGGAATCTTCGTTGTCAAACAGATCGCGCGCGAAAAATTAGCGACGAAAAATTAGCCCCAAGGCTGTATTTACTATGTGTACAATCCGCTCAACTTCAATCTTCTTTGTAGATTGGGAAACGACATGCAAGGATTTCGTGAAAGGGATAAGGTTCACTTCAACGCAACGGGACATAAAAGTTCACTTGTTTTACAACAAGAAAACGCCAAAAAACGAGCTTCCTTCTGATTGCGAATGGATCGTAAAACACCCAACGCTCACGTCTTCTTTGGAGGCATCATGGACCGCGCTCTTAACATACGTACTGCATTTTTACACGCAAACTTCGTGCAACTGTGTAAACAATCACTGCAAACTCTGGCCCAAGCGTCACGTCCATACGAAATACAAAGCTCACATTGTCTGCAGGGACGAAGCGAGGTACGAAGAACTGGAAGCCATTTTAAAATTTAATAAAATCCCTGTGAAGATTATCAATGTCGGAGAGCGAACTCTGTTAGACTTGTTTCAATATTCGTGCGGCCATTGTAAAATTATTTTTAAAACCAAAAAAGAGGCTGATTCTCACGACCACAGCAAGCATAACTTTCTGTGCACGAATTTGAGATGCGAAAAAAGTAAACGAGCGAACGGCTTCTTCGCGAAGAAGGAATTAGACGAACATATAGCCAAACAACAGGGTTGCGAATTCTGCCCAGATAAAATATTCTGCTCGCCGAAGAAGCTGGAGGAACACATGACAAAAACGCATAAGAAATGCGATTGTAGCTGTGAGGAATATTATGAAACTAAAGACGGTTATCTGGAGCATTTTTACAGCAATTTGCCGCTGCCGTGCCTCGAGGAGCCGAGCTGTTCCGAGCGCTTTCCGAACATCGAATTTCAGGCGTTTCACCACAAGTCTGTACATGGGGCAAGTTATCCGTATTATTGCCTGGCGTGTTACAAGAAGAAATACTTGGTCTGTCTTAAAACAGCCGAGGAATTATTGAACCACGTGGAAGATGAAAAACATCGTGATGAAGAATTTGCTTTCGCGCAAATTCCCCTTCATATTGCACTGAATGGAGACTAAAGTCTATAGAAATTATCCCGTGCAAAACTCAGTAACAACCGCATTTACTTCTCAAACAGTTGATTGTAAATTTAGAATTTGTTTTGAGGTTTTCTTTTGTTTTGTGAGGTCTTACTGTTGAGTTTGGTGATTGTAAATGAAAGCTGGGGATTTTTTTATATAAATGTAAAACATTTCAAACATAAAACAGTCAAGTTTCATTAGGATGTTGCCAGACATAATGTTCTATTAAAAGTATCTTTTATTGCTTGTAAATAGGTTTAAACTGTAATTCGCAACACAGTTAAAAAGCTTTCCTTGGGAGTTACGATATTTAACAATTGTTAAAACTCTGAAGTCTTAATTAATTAGACTTTGAAGAGTTTTAACCGGCAAGTCCCACACAGCAAATTAATAGGTGTTGCTGAGTTCGTTGAGGAACTCATATAGCATGCGTTTTTAGCAAGCTGTACTTAGTTGTATCATAAAAACGATTTATTTGCTTTAAGAAATTCGAAACCTTGTTTTTACAGTAGAAATTAAACGGTAATAGGTAATGAGTTGACATAAGCAGGACGCTCTGCAACTGTTTGCTCTCAGTTCGTGATAGTTTGTTTAACTTTGGAAGTTGGTATTTGGTAGTCAGCTGGTATCATTCCCATGTTATTTAGCACAAATTTGTCTTTAAAATGTAAAAAAAGTAATAACAAACGATTGAGCAATGAATTCCCATCACGTTTTCATAAAACTTCGGGTATTTCGAGAACTAAAACTAACTCACGCCTACACATTGGCATAAAACCCGCCGAAAACTATTTCCATTCTCAGTTCCCACGCACTTTGTAGTCTCTTAGGTTACTTAAGTGTATTTTATATTTGTTAAGGTGTGCAAATAATGCTAATGGCTTCCGGAGTGAGTCAAGCTGTTCTATTTTGGGGTTGCTAGTTGAGGCGCATTCAGCCCTAAACGATTTTTAAGAATTCACAATTTGTATTGATCATTAATAATATTTAAAAAAACTGAGCGAGTTAGTCGTTATGTATTTGTTCCCTGTAGTTTTAATACACCACACTGAGCTAAGTTTTCTTAACCAAGATTAACTTTCCTATTTAGCTGTATCTTTTTCTCTTGCAAATAATTGAATTGGGCGAGCCTTAGATCTTTAATTTCTGAGAATTTATTATACGCAATTCTTTCATCTCTGACTGAAAAACGGATAATTTTCTATTAAACATTTTTGCTTTACTGATTATCTTCAACGTCGGCGTCTGACATTTGCAGACTACAGACTGCAGATTTAAAACTGCAGACTAAGAGTATATATCGTGTTATCATTACCATTGTTGAAATCTAACTGTAAACAGGGTGTAAACAGGAGTGTTTTCAGTTCAGGCTAACCGGAGTAAAAGCCTGCAAGTCTGCTTACTGCATTTGTATACATGTCTGACAGTTCTTCAACTCCACCCTACTCACTAACTCTATCACTCTCTCTAATCAGATAAGGTTTTGGTCACCTGTAGGTACATGCAAGAAAAGCAGAATTTTTAATTTTCTAGTATACCGTATTTTCTCAATTAAACAATTTTTTTTAAACTTGGCCTGATGGAACCGGCGTTTTTTCGAATCCTGCAGCTTATTTAAGCCCGTTTTTTTTTACCCAGGGTTTTTTTTTTTTTTTTTTTTAAATCATATTTTTTTTCTTTTTTTTTTAACCTTTTTCTCCCCCCAATATTTTTTTTGGGGGTTTTTTTTTTATCTTCCTTCTGACCCCCCTTTTTTTCGGGGGGCCGGGGTTATTAAAGAAAAAAGTACTTTCAGTGATTAGACATGACTCACGTGTAGTTCGCTGTTTATTTTACGAATTGTACAAAGTTTTGACGAATCTACAGTTAAGGGCAAGTCAAAATACAAAGAACGAGTAAAACTCTGAAGCAAAAGCTGTCCACACACTTTACAGTGTAATAAGGGATTTATCATATAAGTGATTATTTTAAAAAAAGCCTTCAAAAAGCGAAGAACAAAAATATTGCAAGAAGCGCACGCTTTACGGTCTCCATGGGAAAAAATTATCTTGCGAAATCGCGCGAAATATCGCTTGAAACTTAGGGCCTCTTATATGAAAGCCGAGTTGAGTTTCATCCCGGGATGAAAAAAATTTCATTTTACATGAGCGTGTTCATCCCGGGATGCTGGGACGTAAGTCGTCCCGCCCGAGTTGAATTCATCTCGCCCGTGCTTACATTACTTTATATTTCATCCCGGAAAGACTGTTTACATGACGTTTCTCGTCACGTTTCATCCCGGGTTGACATTTCAACTCGGTGTTTTATCCTGAGATGAAATCGTCCCGGGACAAATCAAGGCCTACTCTAGGACCCAAAATCGCTCAATGTCGCCCAAAGTCGCCTAAAGTCGCCCAAAGTCGCTCTAATTATATTTTTTTTTTTTAAATGCTTTTTTTTTTCTTGTTTTTTCCTTTATTTATACCACATTTTTTTTTTTCTCTCCCCTAAATTTCTCTAAAATTTCTCCATATTTTTTAAACCCCAAAAAACCCCCAAACCCCAACCCCCCCCAACTTTCCCCCAATCACCCTTTTTTTTTAAAAAAAAAAATAAACCCCTGGGGAAAGGGAAATCATGTATCATCATGTAAACAGCAACAAGAAAATGACCAGACACCGAGATGAATTCATCCCGGGACGAAAGTCATCCCGTCTCTTTTCGTCTCGGGCCGAGACGAAAACTCTCATGTAAAGAGACCCTTAAGCCGACGAGACTGTAGGCCGAATTGGCAAAAAAAAAAATACCCCCAAGATTGAGCAGGATAATTGTTTTATTAACATGAAATTGTTCAACGAATAAAAATACTGTTGTTACAGGACTTCGGACGAATCTTTGCACTCAGCATAAACGCAGGATATCTGTTTTGTACGGATAGCGGATCACAGTGACTTTCTGACCATAATAACACCCGTTAAACAATTCTTTATATAATTATTTAATATAGCGGTTTATTGCATAAACTATGTTATTGAATTACAAGGAATTTCCCTCTTTACACCGTAAAAGTACTTTATCGTTTACAGGTGAAGTAAATTGTCCTCTAAATCGATGTCGCAGCGTTTATCTTCGAAGTTCGGAATGTCCAGAAAACGTTCGCCGATGATCTTCGGATAATCTTCGGAAAATAGGCGAGAACATAACCTGTCAATAGAAACTGTCATATCAAATTCTATTTTCTATTATATAGTTTTTACCATTTCGAGGCACTATACTTGCATATATAGAGTTGAAAAGGTAGACCAAAAATTCTAAACCACGAGAAAATGACAAAATACAAAACATTCGCGCAAAAAAAACAGTCTGCTGAAAAAAGTATCCAGAAAGTGCTCACTAGCCTAAAAGATTCCCGAAAATTAAAACGTTTATTTAACAAAAACCTGGTGCCAAACGGACCAACCCCATATAGAGTCAAAATATATAATATGTATGTATCATGCAAGCAAGCTTGGTGCGAACATAACCAACTTGGTCCAAAAAATCCAATTCCAAGATGGCATAGCTGAAAAGCCGCCATCTTGGATTTAAATGACAGAGAAGGCCTTGGAAACGAGGATGCGATGAGCCCAGATAATCTATGTTGTCGGCAAATAATTCATGTGATCAATTTTTCGCGCTTGATTAAAATATTAAGTATTAACAATACCGAATACATTCCTGACAAAATTAAAACTGCAGGGACTTCAGTTTCGCATTGTTTTAGTGGTCTCCTTGACGAGAGAGTTATGACTTTTAATTAAAATATCTATTGTGACTTGAAAAAGGTCAAACACAACGCAATGCATCCTTAATTAGATTTAAAACAAATCCGCTCAGCCGCTTATTGACTTCTGGCGACATAATACGCTGAACAAATTGATTTGGCCGGCACACTGCACAAGAATAGTCAAGAACTAAAAACATGCATGATAAATCCTTTCTACTCGACTGGGACACCAACGGCCAGCATTACTTCGAAGATATAACAATATCTCCTCAAACACAATGCTATCTTCACTTTTATGTGTTTTATCGCAGCAAGGAAATACCGGCAAAGTTATTGCCTCAGTTTAGATTCCTCCATGTGCCGAAGAACACAATTGTAATGCCGTTTGGTGCGGTGGATTGGAAAGTTTTATCAAGCAAATTGATAGCCAAGGATCCACGGGTTTGGATACAAGAAAAGAGAGATATAATCCTTGTTTCTTCTGAACCTCAGAGTGTTTTCACACCGTTGATAGAAATATTGAATGAAGAAAAAGCCTGCTACAAGATCGCGGATATCAAAGAATGTACTCTCTTGGACGAATTTCAATTCAAATGCGACAATTGTCGCATGATTTTTCGCAACAAGAAAGAGCTCAAGAAACACGATGAGAGATTCTGCGGATTTTTTGAAGGATGCCTCACACAGAAACACAAACGCAAGATTGGATTTTCTAATGGCGACTCGCAATTTCAAGAACGCATCAGGAACTCGGACAAATGCGATGTGTGCACCTCGAATTGTGTCCAAACTTACTGCCCGCATAGGAGTAGAAAAGAAGACATGAAAATGGTCCATAAAACGACATACGTCGGCAAAACGCATCCTTGTTGGAGTAAACACGATACGAATGAGTTTAGCGCGCACTTTTTCTATGGTTACGACGCTCTTCCATGTTTGGCGGTAACAGGCTGCGCGCGCACCTTCCGCACGCTTCAGGAGCAGGCGCACCATCACGTGACAGAACATGGCTGTCACAAGCCGTATTTTTGCATCGTGTGTTACAAGTTGTTGAAGGTGAAGTGTTTTGACAGTGAAAATGAGTTGTTGTACCACGGCAAGCTAGAAGGACACTGTGAACCAGAATTTTCGTTTGCATAAAAAAAAATTAAAATCTTGTTTTTTCTTTTTAAGGTACTCAATTCGGACGGGGGCTACTAACCCTGAATTTCAATTGTAATGATGAAAGTCACATTGGCTTTTCTATTAAAAAATAAAGTGTCAACGAAACGAATGCAAGCTCAAATTTAGTCATCTTGGCAAAGTTACTGCTTTAGGCAGTTCTACCTTCAGCGCTTCTTTAGTACTGAAAAGAAATCGTTTATCAATGAGTTGCTTTCCGTGGGGGCGGGGGGGGGGGGGATTAACGTAATAAAGTCCCGGTCACACGCGGCCTGGGGGTGCTCCCATGTGGTAGGGACTGGGATGCTCGTCAGAAAATTTGAATTTAACCCAACTTACATTGATAGCAGGGCAATTGCAAGTCCCGAGGTTTACCATTGACTATATTTTGTTTTTATATCATCCTTTAAGTCCTTTTGTCTACCCTCTCATCCAAAATGGCGTCGGGAGCCTGATTAGCCTTAACAAAAAGCTAAGAATAAAACTCAGCTGTTTTTAAAACTAAGAAGAATAAAACTCAGATCGGATAACCAGAAGCCATGAAATGGCTTATAGTTGTGCGATCGCTGATTAGATAATGCACACGCGTTGAAAGCGTCGCGCGCAATGTTGCGGAAGTATAAGATCACACCGACATTCAACCTCATCGCCAGGGTCGTGTCCGCTTTTCAAAATGGCGGTAAAGCGGAAAAGATCCTGGGGATGAGGTTGTACGAGATAGGGTTAATGTTGCTTTATAATGACTTTTTAACTTAAAATCGTATTTCGATCAACACTCCCGTGGCTCGTTTGGTAACGTTTTTTTTTTATTTCGCTATAAGCCCTCCCGTTTAAAAGTCCACCCAGAACCCCTTACGAAGTTGTATAAGCTCAAGGCTTTTAACCGAAATTTTACGGTACATATTGGCAAAAATCAGCTGTGACAGGGTGGCAACAAGAAACTGAATGATTAATTATTTGTTTGGGCCAAAGTAAAGAGGCCATAATTATGAGGTGGCTTTATTGACGGGGTAAGCTTTAGGCCCTGGCCAAACGAGGATGAGAGTTGAGAGTTCAAACTCTCGCTCTCGTTTGGCATTGAACCCTCATGCACTCTCATGCGCTCTCATCGACTTTGAATGTGCTCAAATTTTTCACGAGAGTCGCTGAGAGTTTGACGGACTCTCGCTCTCGTTTGGCCTGAGTTGATGATAGACGATGAGAGTTGACGAAAACTCTCATGAGAGTCAACTGTCACCAACTCTCATCCTCGTTTGGCCCGGGCTTTAAACGGGGTTCATCAAAAGAGTCCACAAATTGTTCAGACTTGGAGATATTGAAATTAATCATGACGCACGAGAACTTGACAGTAATGACTGCATAGTGAAAATTCAACATAAACATTGAGATTTTATTTTCTCTCTCTACTGATTAAACATCGATGTGTCTAACAATATTCGCTATGTGAAATGATTGAGTTTTTGGTGAAGAAAATAAAATACATTAAAAATATCTTCAACTTCGGCTTTGTATGCCAGTGTAAGATGTGTCAATTAGGACAAACAGTAACAATTCCAAGGAATTTTACAGTGAAAATTAAGACAACTTTCAGTATGAAAACAATGCTATCACATACAACAGAATTCATAAAAATAAGGATTCAATTACCCCTTTCCACTACAAAAAGGCTGGTTATGGCCATCTTGTCTACACTTAAATCATTTCCCTAGCAAGTTATTATAACGTTACATCATTTCATAACTTAAAAACATTTTAATACATATATCTACAGTAAAGGACAACAGCTGTTGCAAAAATGCCACACCCCTCTCTCCACAAATCACTGTCATTGTCAATGCTTTGTTTTTTTACCCACATTGATTAAAGCAAGGGGGGGGGGGGGTGGTTAATGCCACACCCTTTTTGACTCAAGGGGGGGGGGGAGGGCTGTGTCCCTTACTGTAGCTAGAGCGCCTCTGATGGGTCTTCTAGTTGAACTGGAAAAAATGGTTTCAAAATGTTTTCTGGCATAATTGAGGGATTATCTTTGACATGTATGTGGAATGTCTTGACCAAATATGCTTGCAAGTCAATCAAACTCCACATGTAAATGAAGGCCTAGGTATACTTTAATCCTAAATTCAAGCCAACAATCTGGCATCAAATCTCTTTAATCTTTGGGAATGGACATGCATGAGTTTCTGTGATTGTTCAGTACCGTATTTACTCAAAAAAGCATGCAGTGCTTGTTAAATTTTCCAATGCTTTGATGCCACATGCGACATTTATTTGAGGGCAGTGCTCATTTGAGTAAACGTTGCAGTAGAGTGTGACAAAAGGAAAAGTCAAGCTAACTAAAAATATAATGGATGGGCATTAACTTGAAAGCTCATTTGGCCAGGAGGACGATCTTGTAGGTTAAACCTATAAAGTAGTTCCTTACAAATAGCCAAATATCCTTCTTGGTAACAACAGAAAATTGAAACTACAGTGAAAATCTACCAGTCACTTCTAAGAGACTTCAAGACGTGCAAGTTCCATGGTGTAGATTCCAATGGATTCCATATCATGCAACACAAAGTAGATCTGTTTTAAGGAGGACGCCATAACAGTCACAAAGTAGTTGGAGACAGCCTTTAAGATGGTCTGTGCAGCAGTATCCTTGGGGAAGTTGTTACTGCTTTCAAGACATAAAGAGAATTGAAAGATAGAGTTAGTTATCTTATTGTTAATTATTGTGAGGAATTATTGAAAAAAAAAAAAAAATCAAAGTTGCTGTAATGTTAAAGAAAACATTTTATACCAAAAAATAAAGCAGCACGCGGGGCTAGAAAGTGCGACTCACTGGTCGCGAATGCGACATTTTACAATGAAATTCAACAGAGCCATAAAAAAACAAAATTTCATCGTTGGCAACTGTATTTGAAATCGCCCTCCAATGCATTGCAAACCTTTAAGCATTGGGTATGTCATGTATATAAACGGATTGTGTCCCTTGAAATGCATGGCTCTTTAACAGCCGGGAAAAAATGAGCCCTTGACAAAAAAGCCAACAAATTCAGGCTTAGGATAGTTAAAATTATGAAAGGGTTTTAAAATTACAAAAAAAAAAAAAAAAAAAAAAAAGCTGTATTTTTGTTTTGAACCCTGTAATAAAACATTTATACTCACGCGCCACTTCCAATAGATGGGATGGCAATAGTTTTGATGTTTTTCTCATCAGCTAGTGTCAGGACATTCTTGACTGCTTTCTCCAGATTCTCTACAGATGCATCATTACCCCAGGGTGGGCTGTGGACGTGAATTATGTACTGCGCTGGCATGTTATGGGCATCACACATTGCCGCTGTGATAAAGAAAAAAATATGGTTTCAGCTGGGGAGCTTTTGGCACCCTATACCATATAACAGTATTTCCTTCAATAAGCACCCACACTCTAATGAACGGCATCCCTCAAAAAGGCAAATAAGTACTCCCTCCCCCTCACTTTCTTAAGTAGTAAAGAAATCACAAGGAAAGCCTGTTTCTATTCATTGCTGTACCTTGCAGAATTGTTTTGCCAGCACTGGGTTCAAACAGTTCTTGGTCGCTCATTTGTCATGTCATTCAAGTCAACAAAGTTTGAACAGATCATGAACAAACTTAGTTTGATTGTTTAAAACTTGTGCTGTGATTGGCTGAAACTCTCAGACAGCCCTGGTTGAAGTAGTTTGACTGTAATAAGTGCCCCACCCCCCACCCTCAGGGTTAAATACCCCCCTGCCTGACCTTTTTGTATTATGCTTTTATAAATGAAAACAAGAAGTTGAAACTGCAAGAGAATCACAAGACCCAGACAAGTGTAATCTACTTCATACATATTCTAAAAAGCACAGGAGAGTTTTATGACAGTTTATAAGATAACTGAGAGATTATGCACACTCTGATTGGTCAAAAACCTCTGTTCTATTGTACCAGTAGGCTCCACTTGACGTTAAATCTATAGAAAACTAAACTGAGATTAATTTCTTTCTTTCTAATATTACAGCAAGTTTTTCTACTTGTCCTCTAGTTTAGCAGTTTCTTTTTTTTAAGTGTTGTTTCTGGTGTTTGTTTTCTTAATGGGCAGCAAGCCATTAATGTGAGAAAATGCGAGAGTTGCTACCCGACCTCTACAGGGGAGGGTGTCAATCCCATCTACAGCTTGATATGGTGTTGAATACAACACACGTCCTGGTATAGTCTATAATTTACATATCTTTTCCAGGTAAACATTTACCTGTTGTTAGTTCTAAAGGTCCATGGGACTCGGACAGTTTCTTGACTTCTTCCTTGAATTCTTCTCCACCTGCTTTCTCTAGCACTGACCCTGGGAAATAGAAAAGCAAAAAAAATTTTAATCAGAATATTTTAACATTCATGGTTTACATGTACAATGCTAAGAATTGGTTGAAAATGCTAGCCATTAGGAATTTGACTATGCTGATGGGACACATTGAAACATTTTGGAAGGCTTTAGGCAAAAGTTTGATTCAAGTCACACTTTCGTAAAAAATGTTTCAACAAAGGAAAAAGCCTGTGCGCCAGTTCAACACATCGTCTAATGGAGTGATTACAAGTCAATAAACTGATCAATTGCATCAAAATCACAAAGTATCCAACACCCCAGTAAATAGCTGCCTAGGTTGTTTAATGCCCAAGTGCAACAAAGATCCATAATTTGAAACTACAGGGAAATAAATAAAATAAATTGGTTGTTTTGATAAATCTGGAGTGGGGAAATTTGCAGTGTTCGAATGAGTGAACTGAAGCAAATTCAAGGGAAACGACTTTTGGTTTGACAAATCAGGATTCTGTTGTCATTTAAAAAAAGAAAAACCATTCCTTGTTTAATTCAAGACACCACTCAAAAAATAAGGTCCAACACATACCTACTTCACCACCAAGATAAAATGATGCATTAGTTGGGTGGACAAGGGCGTCTGCTTCTACTGTTGAAATGTCTCCTTGAATAACGGTCAACTAAAACAACAAATATTTCATTAAGGTGCTGCTGGGGGCATACAGCTATATTGGTAATTTTTTTGTACATCTTCAACTTCATGAGTAATGTCTTATGCATTTTTGGCAACATTTCTGTTGTAAAGAAATTACAAAGTGGGCGGAAGCCAAATGGAGCTAGAAAGCTTCTTTAAATATAAAACAGTAACACTTTTTCAATCTAATGTAAACTTAATTCCAGTCAGTCAAGTTATACATGGATACAGAGAGAACCCCATAAAACAAAAGTGCCCCAGGACTGGGAAAATGTGTTCATTATAACAGAGGTTTGCTGTAATGGGTTCTGTTTCAGTAGTAACATTTTACTGTTAGTAACTTTGACTGGGCCAAACAATAGCATGCATTATAGCAGGTCCATCCCACTATATCTAGACAAATCAGTGTTGCATGGCTGTTTGGCTATGAGCTCATGTACAGTGCCGTAGCAAGGGTAAAATAAGTGGGGGGGCACGCGAGCGCCAGAGGCGCGAGCCGCTAGGGGGGTCTGGGGGCATGCCCCCCTAGACAATTTTGAAATCTAGAAGCTTGGAAATGATATTTTCAGCATTCTTCAAGAGCTATTTGTGATTTAGGCATATCGCAAATTTGAGACATTTTTGACAAATTTGACATTTTTGAGAAATTTTGAGACATTTTTTCACATTGTTGTCACAATTTCTGGTTTGTTTTAGTTTTTGGTTGTTTAATATTTTTGTGCATCACCCTACGTACGTTAAAAATTGAAAAAAAGTACAAATGTTATTGTTTCAAACCCTCTCGGGAGATAAAATTTTATTTTTAACATTTTATACAGGTCTGTTTTTACTTTTTGGGAAAAAAACTGGGGGGGCACGGGCCCCCCCGGCCCCTCCCCTTGCTACGGCACTGATGTACAGATGTAAAGACCTTTGTCTTAACACTCACCTTCTGACCCAAGAAGAGAGTTTTCTCTGAGAGGACAGTGATACCTGCTCCAGGACCAGACTTGTCTGCTCCTTTTCTTGCAGCAGGCTGAAACAATTATACAAGATTGAACTAGTTAAAAAAAGAAATGGCCCTAAGGTGAGAACTAAAATACAAGAATTAATAAAGGCAAAAAGATGCATGTACTTAATCAAAAAAGGTTGAAATTGCAGTCAGGAATAAGCATTACAAAGTTATACTGTTCGGTCAGACATCTTATTTTAGTTTTTTTGAACATGGTTCTACAAGTTCAGCATTTCAGTCAGACCAATGATTTAAAACACTTTGTTATGTGTGTGATTGTGTCTCCGTTTGGCTAGGAATTGTGTGTACTTGCATCAACTTGCATTTACTTTGGTCAGGATGAAATTTGCATGCAACTCAGCATGTGTTTTTCACAGTCTGGTTACCCAACACAGGTCAGCGCAAGTTGATCACACCCCATTTGTTTGCATCTTCCCACACTTATCCCTGCCAAAATGCATGCTAGGTAAAGATATGCAGGTGAAGTCAGACTGCTGCAGTATCAGTATTGCTACTGGATCAGATGCTAGTCCATTGCAGGTTACCCCAGACAACTTGCTAGCAATGTTGTGCGAGATAGAGAGGCCACTATCTGTAGGATTAAAATGCCCTGCCCAAGAACGCAACTATCATACAAGTGCAATCTTTGACCTGGGCATGAAACCAGACTACCAGTACCTGACTGGCCCACTGGCCAGGGAGTAGCAATACTCCTTGTTCCTTTATGTGAGTTTAACGCCAGCGGTCATGAGCACATGACCCAAAGACTCACCCATCTGTGCATGCATAGCAGACATAGCAGGAGGTTTTGTACCCAATCAAGTTGGCAATGTCCAAGTTCGCATCCACCTTTCAGAGTACACTTACCCTGTTTGCTCCCAAGTACAACCGAGTTTGCTCCCTTTTATATATCAATGAAATAAAAGAGACTAGGGAGTAAAAACACTGAATACTTCTCATTCTTAAGCACGAGCAAAGAGTGACTACAGTAGTGAATGGTGGGTGCAAACTCGAGAAAGGTGGCTGCGATCTCGATTGGGAGTGAAACCGCCATTATACATGCAAACACGGCACTTACCCCTTTCTTCTTGCCTTTACCAGCTGAGATTGGCGCTTTCTTAGCAGGAGCAGCCTTCTTTGTTGGAGTTGAAATCTTTTTGCCAGACGTTGCAGCTTTTGGTGCCGATGTAGTCTTGGGTTTCTTGGGTTTTAATTCCTCAGGGGATACAAGCTTTCCACCTTTTCTTTTCTTCAAAAGTTCAGGATGGATGTTAGGAAGTACACCTCCTGATGCGATTGTTACTCCTTTCAGCAACTGGTTAAAAAAATATTCGCATCAATTGATACTAAATAAAAACTGATTAATGCTGATTTAATTTATAACCAATATCTCAATCACACAAAATGGAAACATGACATTTTGTTCACTCCAATGGAAAATTTCCAGGAGGAATACCTTATTGTTACTTATTTTCGCGAGCACTTAATTTCGCGAAAATGGAACAGGAATATTTCGCGAGACTTAATTTTCGCGATTTGGCCAAAAATACGTAATTAGCATAAAAAATACAATAGAAATCGTTTAGAATTAATTTTCGCGGGTCTTTAATTTCGCGATTTTTTTGAAAATCGCGAAAATTAAGACCCGCGAAAATAAGTAACAATAAGGTAGAACATCTTAAAAAAAAGTCCAGGAGCAAAAATTCCATGTAAATTTCATTAAGATGGAATTTTCGGCAAGAATTTTTTGATAAATAGAACAGTTCATCACATAAACGATATGAAAAGAAGCTGTTCCTTTTGGGTCACAAAAAACACCCAAGGGGGATCAAGGGAGGAAGGGGAAAAGAGAGGAGAAATGGCAGGTTCTTTGGGGAAATTTTAAATGGAATACAATCTTCCAGAATACAAAATTTTCAATCAAAATTTCCAAAAACATTTTTGCAAATGGTAAACAACCATTGTAGCATGGGGCATCTGCAGAGATAAACTATCCAACCCATATACCCATACCACCTTGCATATTATTATCCCATCAACCGGAAACAACCTAGACAATAGCCGATATCGACATGAATTTATAACATGTCTGTAAAGGTCACACAAGTCTGCTTCAAAAACGAATGAACTGGGGTATAAACATGGATTACAGTTGATGGATAATTCAGAGAAGAGTATTTTAAGGGGTAGAAAATATCTATAACGATCTTCTACGCTCGCTTTAAATGTATCGTGTAACTTATGAATGGACCACCGGTTTAAAGCACGCTTTGTAAACCAGTACACTGAGAGAAAGCATGGGAGATTTGTTAGATATTTATATAGATCAAGTGAACGTATTGAAAGTGAAGTTTATACACTGAACAGAAAGGATTTTAATACGAGAAAAAGTACTAATTTCCGCACTGGATGAAGTGATTTAAAGGCAGAATTTGTCATTCGGGAAAGAACACAGCTGTCGAACAACAAGGCTCATAAAATACGGATTATTCGAAGCGTGGGTTTACCTGCGATCGAAATTTTAGTCACACTACTTGCATTTTTCGTCACACTGCACAGCGCTTACGAACCCTGCCACTAACAAATCTTCTTAAAAGATAGAACAGCAAGAAAATAAAAGTCTAAATGGAGCAACGATTCCAAAATCGCTCTGATTTCCTTTGAAATAACCATCTGTCATGAACAGTCGCTTTAATAAAAGCCCGGTGCACTCCGATCAAAGACCTTTTTCCTCGATTACGATCACGATTAGTTCACTGTATTCGAAGCAAACTACAGCAATATATACATGCATAACAGAGATCAAAACACTCACTTGATGCAGCTCTTCATCGTTAGCTACTGCCAGTAAAATATGCCGGGGAATGATCCTAGTTTTTTTGTTGTCACGAGCGGCGTTCCCTGCGAGTTCTAAGATCTCGGCGGTCAGGTATTCCATCACGGCTGCCTGATAAACCGGAGCGCCTGATGCGATACGGAAATGGTGCGTGGCTTGGCGGAGATAACGGTGAACTCGGCTCACTGGAAACTGAAGGCCAGCTTTGGCTGACCGAGACACTGCTTTCGCCCTCTTAGCTGCTTTTCCACCGCGACCCGACATCTTGAAGTTGAATCCGAGATACACACACAACCCGCAAAGGGAATAGTGAGCGAGTGAGCGTGCGGGGTGGCGTTGTCTGTCAAATCGAAAATCAACCAATCACAGACAGGAAGCCGCCAAAGTTGCCCTACCATATTTGGAACAGCGTCTTCTGGGATCCGCGTGGCGTCTGTTTTGAACAAAGACATCAGTGACTTACAAAATGGTTTTATTTAGGAAAGAAAATCGAAAAATAAGCAAATGCACAGAAGAAAGACTTCTGACTTATTAATTTGGCGATGCAGTAGTTTACGGTGACATGAAACAGAAGCATTCTGGGTTAAAATAGAAAACAATCTGGACCAAGATCCTCACAGAAAAGGGGTAGGGGGGGGGGGGGGGATAAACTTCACATTTTACATGTCATTTTGTTTATGTTCCCAAATTCAAATTATATATGCTTTTGTGGGAAAGGGGATGGGAAGTAAGGATCTAGTAAAATGGTGATTTCTGTACACCTTTGGGGGTCGCAAATGATTGTAATAATAAGACGTTGTTACCAATGATGGGCAAATAAAGTTGCAAACATTAAATTCAAAAATTAAAAAATTCAATTCACTTGTAATTGTGCTTTTTTGTTTCTTGACACCTTCTCTGAGTCTTGATTTCTTTTGCAAGGCTAAAAAGGTCTCAAGCTCATAAAAAAGATATCAGTCTCGCCGTCTCGCATTTATCATTCAACACCCCTGGTATTGGTGACTTATCCTGAACATTTTTTGTGAGACCAAAACTGAAATATCACAGGCATCCCAACCTCCTTAACTAGGGGTTCCCCACCTCCCCCAGAACAAAGTGTTTTGGCAGCAAAGATGGAGATTTTTTGGGAACATTGTTTGAATCCTTAGACAGGACCCATACCACATTTGCATCACAGTCCTAACATTTCTCTGTGTTTCAGAGTTCTTTTTACATGTGTTAGGTCCAGGCTTTGGTAGAGTGGTACAGAGGGCTTCGTGTAACCACTTGATGCAGACAATGCAGAAAGCTCTCATAATAAAGGTTCTCTTTAATAAAGAATTGAAGAACACCCTCTTTGACTTTCAATAAATAATTAGGCATTCCAATTGCAGGGCTTTGAATAAGATTTAAAGTATGTGGCTATCCTAATCTTGTGCGGCACCTATCGGAACAAGAGCAATAAAAGAAGCTGAAAAGATGCCCCCTTTTACAGGGTGCTGCATTATTTTAGCTGTGGATTCACAATACCTGCCAGAGCTGTGGCAGGTGCCAGGTCTTATTATAATGCCTTGCATCTGAGTGGAAAAAACGTTCCAGGGCTCGAGACTAACGGTAGCCAACTATACAAAGGCTACTAAAATTTAGGTTTTGGCTACCAGGTTTAGCATTCCTACTAGCCATTTGGCTACTGAAAAACTCGGAAAAGTTAACTGTTCTTGATAGAAATCAATATACCTGACTATTGAAAAAATACTTTTGGCTAGTAAAATCTGACATGTCAATAGCCAGTAAACCAGTGAGTTAAAAAGTTAGTCTCAAGCCCAGCGTTCCAAATTATCTTTTATTTACAAAAACATAAATATTGTATTATATAAACACATTTTTTTCCTCTTATAAAAAAGTCTTTCAATCTTGGTTACTGCCTCTGCTGCAATGTATCATTGACAGATTTAAGTTGATTGGCAGCTGTCAATAAGCTCTGTCCTTCAATAAGTAGGCTGGGTAAGTTGCTAACTGATGCATAGTCCTAAAATAGATGGAGAAAAAAATCAAAGTTATTGTACAGTCAACTCTCTCTTAACAGACACCACTATAAGACGGACACCACTTTAAGACGGACACCTGGTGATGGTCCCGTCTTTGCCATTTTTCAGTCATTTTACTGTAACTAAACTCCCTGTAAGACGGACACCTCTCTAAAACGGACAATTGGAGCCGATCCCGACTTCGGTGTCCATTTTAGAAAGAGTTGACTGTTATCCTGTTAGTCCCAAGCACAAATCAACAGTTTTATATAACTTTTTATGTTCTAAGAATTTGGTGGCAGGTCAAGAATTAATGTCTGATGGGGTGGTGTGTGTGTGTGTGTGTTGGGGGGGGGGGGGGGAATTCGCAACAGCAAATTGTTGTGGGAGACATGGTGGCTTAATGGTACACGTGCTAGAAAAGTGACACGAAAAATTGCCTGGTGTATTAGTGCTGCCTTTAATCATAGTACTAACCAACTTTGATGCCTTCTTTGAAGACAAGTCTTTTCTGCATTCTTTCTGTAATTCTTCAAGTTTGACTAAAAATGAGCTAAAATCTTCCAGCACCTAAACGGAATCAAAGACATCTGACTCAGTTTTTCTTTTCTTCTCTTCTTTTTTTTAAATAAAAAGCACAACATTTAAGCTAGATTTTATTTCAAACCGTACATTCAGTAACTGCTGGTTTGCAAACACATCAACAAAACTGCTTCTTAAAATTCATAATAGCACTACATAGGGGTGGCGAATTGTCCTTTAACATACCTTGTAGAATTCTAGCCAAATTACCTGGTTCTCACCATCCCAAATTTTAACCAATGCAAAGAAACTTTCAGGCTCACTGAGAATATAATAGTCTTGCTTCTTTCAGTCTTGAATTTACCATTAGCAAATTCATAAATACATTCCTCCCTATTGAAAACCAACATTTCTAATTTTCAATTCAATTCAAATAAAGTACCGGTATGTTGTGGGAAAGAAAATTAAAGTCCTTTACAAAACACAAACTTATAATTTTTTAAGTATTAGGTAAGCTTGGAAGTTATTTTACTTAGCAAAGCCATTAAACTTTACCTTTTTTCTCTCACTGTTTTGTTGCCGTTTATTTTTCTCTCTCTCAAGCTTTGCTGAGGTCCTATAAACATGCAAAGAGCTTTGGTTTAATGTAAATTAAAAGTGAGTTATCACAATCAAGTTCTTTCCTTATCCTTTTTATTAATTCATGGTTGCTACAGACATATTTCAAAATTCCGTGACCTTTTCTTACCTTTATAAGATAAAAATAAAAATTAATTTCCCTGACCAAACTGTACACAAAACATCAGATATATTAGCAGCCTCCAGCCTCCACTTGCAAAAGAAAAATATCGCTGAGATCTCATTGACCTGATATGGTATTAAATCAGAGGTGTTATTATTTCAATTTTCCCTGACTTTTCTTCAAAATATCAATTTTTTTCCTGCACCTCAAAATAAAATTCCGACTTTTTCCTGACCTTCCAAGCCTCCAAGTTTATTTTTCCCTTAGTGGCCATTTGGCCACTGACTGCCCAAGTTTGGTTGCCAGTGAAAAATTTTAGTCGCTAAATTAAGATCGCGTTTTCAATCCTTCTTCTTAATTTTAGTCGCCAGACTGGCGACTTCGGTTCCAATTTAGTCGCCAGCTCCAAAGTTTTAGTCGCCATGGCAACTAATGGCAGGTTGACTTCAACTCGCCTTCGACAGACCATTTCCTGACCTGTGGCAACCCTGTAATTCCCAAGTCTGTTCACACTGGCATACCTTGATCTCTTTTGCTGTACACTAAGGAGATCCTTACGAAGTTTGTTGACTTTTGATTTTGCCTGCAAGATAATTAACCTTAACATTTATTTAAACTCAACCACTGCACACTATAAAATTTTTACAATATTCTGTCAAAGTCATTTTACAAAACATTAATTCTATCCCTTTCTAGGGGCGGTGAATCCTGCAAACTTTGCAAGACAACAAGACATTTAACATTTCTTGTGTCACCCTGAGACTGAAAAGGTGTTGCCAAAAAAAATTGAGATGGCTCGACCATTTTTTTGCCACCATCTTTCTGCAAATTGCCTATAATAATTATTAGTAAGATAAATAATATAATAATCAGGGCTTGAAAAAAAACTTGAATTCTGAGCTTGCCCTTGGAACAAGCAGCACTCAAATTTTGCTTGCCTGGGGCAGTTACATACTTGTCTTGGTTTCCTTTTTTACTATTTGGTCAGCAGATGACTTGCCTGTACCCTTGCCCATCAGGCAAGTGAGCATGAAAAGTCACTTGCCTGCAGGCAGGAAAATTTACTTGTTCTGGAGAATTTATTATTATATAAACTAGAGTGAATACTGAGGATTTCTCTCGCTGAGAAAAATCATATCTTCACATGTGAAAGATATCGATTTCGAAACATTTTCTGACAAGTTTGCCTTGTTTCAATGCTGAATGAGCCAAAGTAAATCGATATTAAGTCGAAACATCTTCAGATCTTCCTCGGCAATCTTCAGCAATCTTCGGATATCTTCAGAAATTTTCGGAAAAGTTCGGAAAATGATCGGAAACATTCATACGACCTTCGGACAACATTTTGCAAATCTTCAAAATCTTCGGAAAATGGTCGACAATCTTCGGAAAATCATCAAAAACATCGTAATTTAGTAGGTAAATAGATAAATTTCATATCTCTGCGCAACCATGTCATATCCTCTATGTCTCCCTTGCAACCGTTCTTAGAATCGTCATGCAGAACGTTGCATGACGACGTTGAACTAGACAGGACTTTATTCTCAAGCCCCCAATAATGGACAAACTTGAAATCATCAACTGCATTTTAGCAACTGAAGGTGATTCCTGATAATAATTGGCTTAATAATTAGATAAATGTAATTCTACTGTAAGTTTCTGTTTTCCTCTTTAATTATATGCATCTGATTACTGTATCAGTCTCTAATCATGTTAGATACCGGGGTAATAACGTTTACCTTTCTGAGGTCAGCCTTCAGCATTTGGTTTTCTCTGTAAACATCAATCTGCAAGACAGTTAAAGCAGAAGTCTTGATTAAACTCATTTTCAAAAGAATTGAAGCAAAATAGTCCTGTTGGTGATAAAAAAAATGCTTTAACAAGGACATCCATGGGGCTAAAACTTGGTCCCTTTAATAGTGCGAGTTCACCATATTTACCACAAAATGCAGGTTATTAGTATACATACTAAAACAACGAAAAATATATTAACTGGTTTCACACAATTGCAGCAGTGCTTGATGGTGAAATACTAATTTAAAGATAGAAACACTATGAGTGTTTCTTGAGATTCCTGCACATATGATAGCCTCATTTGAGTTTCACGCACATCTGATAATCTCTCAAAGTGTAAAACATGAGAATACTTACAGTTTCACTAAAAGATTTTCTAATTTGAATGAAGAACTCCTTTACAGCTTGCTTGTCAACAGCTGACTCCATGTCATTCCTATATGTATTTTATTTTATAAAAAGAAACAATAAAATATGGAAACAACAAAACCAAACTAAATCCAAGAAGAATTAATTAAAACCAGCCAGTAACAAAATATAACTACTTGTCAAAAAGTGAACCTAACATTAAATTCTGAAAATAATTCCCCCCTTGAAAATAAGCCACCACCACACCCCCCCCCCCCCCAACCCCCCAAGTCTTGAGCAGATATTAAGCTAGAGCTTTTTTGGAATTTTACAACTTATTGACCTTCTGCATGTTTGTTGTACATCAGTGCCCAAGTTATGTGATCTACCTGTACAATAAATTGCGTAGACACTTGGCCAAATGTCCACTAATTTTGGTACTACTGCAGGTCATTTTTTTCAACCCCCGCCCCCCTCCCCTCTGTTTCAATGTTGTCAATGTTGCTGTGTTGTGACTTAAACAACACCCATTGAATTGCAAACCCCCTGACACAACATTGAGTAGGAGAAGAGGGGGATAACATCTTTTCAGTCGCTTGTCAAGACATCTTGCATTTTACGACAGAAGCGCACATGCTAATTTTCCCTAGTCATGTTATAGGTCTACACTGATAAGCTTGTCGCGTGCGAAAAAGTTGTACCATTTAAATCAGCCCTAAAAGATTCATTGAGCTCTCCAGGCTTGGGAAAGTTTTTTCAGTGAAAGGTTCTACAAAATTTAATCACCTGATTTCAAGAGCTTCCTCCTCTATGGCTGTGAGAATAACATCAAGATCAGTGATCTCTGTCATGCTGTTCTTTCTTCCGTGATCAGCATTAAACAATCTCACAAAATTATTCTCTGACAGGGAGAAATACCAAGAGAAAATAATCAATTTCTCGCTACCGGTAATCCTTTGGGGCAATAACATAATGTGAAATACCGTAAAATTCCGGTTATAAGCCCTGGGCTTATACAACTTCGTTAGAGGTTTTGGATAGGCTTATAAGCAGAGGGGCTTATATCCGGGAGGGCTTATAAGTGGAATAAAAAGAACGTTTCGAAACGAGCCACGAAAGTGTTGATCGAAATACGTTTCTTAGCCAAAAACGCATAATAAAGCAACATTTAGCCCTGTTTTATACTGTCATCTGGCGAAGGGGGGCTTATATTCGAGAGGGCTTAAAACCGGATGTATTTTTTTGCTTCCAAATAGATGGGCCTATAATCGGGGGGGGGGGGGGGCTTATAACCGGAATTTTACGGTATTGGTAGTCATTTCAAATTACAGGCAGTTATTTTATACTGTCTTAATAGCTTGTTAGTGTTCTATTTTCGACAGAAAAGAACATGGCACTGAGCATTCTCGGGTCACAAAGAAACTTAATGTGCAATTCCAGAAAATATCCATACTTACCCCATGAAAGGTCATTAGAAATTCTGAGGGGGTGGGGGGACTCAAAGGCCAAAATTTTTGACGGAAAGTATGGGCCGGCTTAACTGGAATTTCCAAAGGGCTGGAGGGATCCAAACCAAATTTTAATCTCAATGGGAGGGGTATGGATATTTTTTGGAACAACACAATGCTACTTTGATTTTTTGTTAATCTTATAAAAAAAATTAAAACTCTGGATGTCTTAACTAACTAAGGTTCCTGCAACAATTCTGTGTGAAGACTGGCATATTGCCAGCACTTCTCCTGGTTTCTATAGTGCTTATACAGTGGCTTAGCTTCCTTAGACTGAATGCTAGCCATTGCATGTTACCCCCTAAAAATTTTTTTACACTGCTTTTACAGTTTGCCAGTTCCAGGGGTGGGGACTCCTACATGAAAGTGATGGGATGCTACTCGTCCCCCTCAGGGGTGAAATTATGGATTTGTTTGAGGTCTTGTTAAGGGTTGCACATGAAGAAATAAAGAATGCCATCCACTGTGTTAACAGTTTGAACTGATCAGGCAAGAAAACCGGTATCTTTTAGGGTTTAAGAAAAAAGCTTGAGCCATGCCCAGATTGGTTTCTTTTAGGAGTGAAATTCAAATTTTCCAACAAGCACCCTTGTCCCTTTCATATAGTAGTCCTTCCAGTCCGGGGAACTACAATAATTATGAAAGGGGGGCAATACCCCCGGTTCTACTCTGGGGAGGAGAGAGGTTGTTTGTGTCACCCAAGAACAGAACACTTGATCTGAAGAACTTTTAATTCATAATTTAAATTCAATTATCCAAACTGCCAGTAGCAGATCGTTTCCACTCACCTCTGTACTCATTTTCTAGAGATTCCATTTCTTCATTCCTAGTGGATTCAGCCTCATTTCTTCTTCGCTTTCGACCTGCTCTTGTCTTTAATGCACCAGGACCAGAAAGAGGGGTCTTCTCTGGTAACAACTGCAATTAACAATTAAAAGAGCCTTGATCATGCTTTGTTCAGATCTAAAGCACTTGAAGGAAGTGGCGAGAGCATGAAGGAAATGTAGAGTGAAACACAAGCCGCAGGTGAGTATTTCTCCCTTCTACTAGAGTGTTTTCAACACTTTCTTAAGTGCGTTTTAACAGAACAAAACAATGGTCAATGAAGACAAGGTGAGAAATAAGTAACAGTATCTGACAGAAACATACCCCCTGCACTCCTGGAAAGGACGGATAACACTACCCACTGGATAAATCACTATCCCATGGATAGCGTAGTTTGTTTTTTCAACACTTAACTGCTGGATAGCGATTTATCCGGTGGATAGCGTTATCCACCCTTTAAACAACTGGGCCCTGGCTGAAATAAGCCCTGAGAAAAGCAATAATAGGGGCAGCCATACGGCAATCCCAACAAGAAAAATTGTCACATTTTTCTGCATGAAAGGCACAGGGCAACCAACACAAAATTAAGGATTGCATTTTAAATACCTTCCTTGATGATGGACTAGGAGTTCTTTCACTGCTCACAATGTTATCTGTGAAAAAACAATCAAAGAAAATAATTATGCGTTTACTCAGTAACTTTGATATTGTTTGTTGTCATCGGAAAGGGTTTCAACCAGGTTCAAGCCCTGGCCGGGACACTGCATTTTGTTCTTGGGCACTTTATTCTCACAGTGCCTTTCTCCACCCTGGCGTAAAAATAGGTACCGGTGAATCTACCGCTGGGGGTTACCTTGCGATGGACTAGCATCCCACACAGGGCGGGAGTATAAATACACCTAGTTGCATCATGTTACGGAAACCGGGTAAAGGTCTGGCCTGATAGGCTTTACTGGTATCTTATATTGGGGTTCCACTGTTTCGGTAAATAAATTAAAATAAAAAGAAATTTTTATTTCTAAATGAATGCATTGCCCAAGAAATAAATTAAATATGTTACCTTAGTTTGTGACTCATCTAGGGGACTTTAGATTGGAGTATGAGATTGATTATGAGTCCAACTTTTCAAACCTATTTGCTTTCAGTTGTCAAATTTCACACCAATCTTGTACCAAATGAATAGTCTTCTTTTCAAATGGTCAGCAGCAGGGAGGAGTGAGGGCTCTGGGAACATAACGATAACTTAATTGAAATTTGGAAGTCGTACTCATACTCAATCGTGTACTTGTACTCTGATCTGAAGGTTCCTAAGAACAGACCAGGAATGCTGGCAAGATTTATAAAGTAACATTTAATGTCAATTAGTAGTCTTCTTGAAAAGATAAATTTTTATTCATATATTAAAACATAAAGACCTGTTTGAAGTTGAGCCTGTGGACTCTCCAGTACAATAGAACTTGGACTTTCATCAGGTGTCCTGGAGTGTACAGCTGACGACACCTGATCAGGATCCATTAGAAGACCATCAGGATTTAAAATAACATGACGGGAACTATCTTGTGCACCTCCAAGATGGAGAGCCATGTTTGAAGTTGAAGCTATGGCTGCAGGGTTGTATACAGGAGATTGAGTTTCTGTCACGATGTCAGCAGGAAGCTGTTCTGGTGTTGAAGGTATTGGCGACAGTTCTTGTGTCCTTGGCGGGTCAACTGGTGACTCCTATCAAACAAATATTAACAGTAACCAAACTTTGGGGACACAGTTGTTTTAGTTAAATATATGCCATAAACGTCTAAAAATTAAAGCCTTCCAAATAAAAGTTGACATTTTATAAGAAAGACCTTTGCTCTTGAAAAGCAAATTGTGAAGCAGCAAGGATTGCGATCCTTTCTGATTAGCCTAAATAGCACTTCAGTTAGCCTAAATGGCACTCTGGTTAGCCTACAGTTAGCTTAGGTATCCCGGTAGCTTGCGGTGAGCCTTTTTATTAGGAGCAGGGATTTCTGCCTTGCATACCTAGCTCACTGCATCACCTGGCATGCCTCCCTGCCTTGCCTCGCATGCCTCGCACATTTGTAAGACTCTGTGAGTCTGAGTTGAGTAACGACAAGAAATATTCAAATGTGGGGCAAGTGAAAACTGACATTTACTGGCCCACTGGGCAAGTGGATTTCAATTTTTTTTTCCTGCCCTGTGTTAATCACAAGCATATAAAAGAACAAATGTTCAGAGTATTTGTTACATGACTTGAGGTGAGGGTACTGACTTGCGATGAGCCATCTCTCCAGTTTGTTTTAATTTTAAAGCTTCTAACTGTAGTCTGACGCTTCCTGAAAAAAAAAAAAAAAGATTCCACAACTCAAAGTTCTCATTAGAAGGCAGGACCCAGCTTCCAGTACCAGGATACACAAGAGTGATTCAGTACCTGGCTACTTTCAAATGGAGCATAAAGAAATTTGCTGCATGGCTACATGAGGTTCTTTTTTGTCTGTCTTCTCACATTTTTGGTGCCTTCCTACTTCAAAACTTAATAAAACCCCTGCTGTTTGAGGGTTTCCTTCACAACTACGATACTGTTGCTAAAAAATCCTTTCAAACCTTATATTTAGAGATCCCAACTTTCCAGATCTATCTTTATGGAAATTATACAGGCGAGGATCCTTTGTGAGATCTATATGGCACCTTTTAATAACATGTGAACTCTCCTTAATCAACCATTAAGTTTTTCATTGTTGTCAATCATCTAAGTAGACCTCCCTGGTAGAGGGGGACAAGGGGGTCTGAACCTACTGGCTCCCGTACCTTTTGCTCCCGCTTCCTGTACCTTTTATTCCCCCTTTATCCTATATCCATTACTACATATAACAAGAGTCCTCATGGGCCCGATGAGGATAAGTAAGTAAGTATTGCTACATATAACAAAATGTTATGAAATTTTACTGCTTTCTATCGCTTCCAGATGCCTTAGGAATTCCTCTTCCTGCCCTCCCTTCTCCCGCTTCTCACCCCTTTCTCCCAGACTCTCATACTCCTGTCCCCTTCCACTCCCTAAACAAAATCTAAATTCATATTGATGGGTTCAAATGGTCACATCCTCTGGTTGTGCTTGGTGATTGTAGATTTCGATCCACCTTGTTTGTTTCTGTTTTTCAAGCTTCATTGGCTGTTGCCATAATTATGATTGACAGCAGCGAAAATTGCAATTGTTTGTTGGGTTTTGAACTTCAAAGTTTGTGTGTTATAGAAAGGTGCAGTAAAGATCTTGTGAGTTTTTTTTTTTCGCCAAGGAACTAGGGTTGAGGGTTCTCAGTAGATTTTTGTTTAAGTTGATAAATTTTTAACCAAAGATTAACCCATTAACCTGGTCTCGATATCTAACAAAACTTAAATAAATACAAATTCATACATTAAACGGAGAATAGGTTATAAAATTGAACTTTTAGCATAATTTGACGAGCTCGAGTTTAACGAAACACCATCAGCCTGCATTTTGCCAGCATTTTGGCAACCCACGATCCAAAAACACTTGACATTTATATTTCGTTCAACTTGGAAATCACAGATCTAAGATAAGTGAAACAACGAAGAAAATCTATGAATGAACTTACGAAGGCCTTCGTCTATCCAAACCAGCTTGCCTGAAGGAGCGAAATGAAGAAGTACCAGAGCTCTGAGAGACACGATCTTCGTCAATTTCTGCCGCCATTTTTTTGTCCTTCTAGTGCCCAGACTACTCCTGTTCACTGCCCCACTTGGTCCGCAATCGTGCTAAGGCGATGAAAGCGCGGTGTCGCAAAAAAACGCTGGCGATAAATAAATTCAATATGCCACAAATTTGGTCACATTTAAGACCATTTAACTTTTCTTACAGCAAAGGCCTAAACCAGGGACACTCAACGGAATATTTTCGTTAAAATATCTGTTCGGAAGACGATTTGAGATCTAGAATTTTCGAAACATTCATTGTAAATTTTTTTGCTTGCCTGTCTTTCCTAGGATTTTCGAATATCTAAAAAATGGTATAATTGTTCATTTTTAACGCATTTTTTACTTTAAAAAGGTCACCTAGAATTTTCGGGAGCCATTCTCTGGCTGGAATTTTCGAAAAGGTAAGTTTTGATCCCTATAACTTTCGGATCACTAGACTTTCAGCTAGGAAATCCGAACAGATAAAAATATTTTAGGGGATAAAAATATGCCTACTGAACTACCGTTTAAATACTAAAATACGTTCAACGGTGCTATCTTTAAGTGGTTTTGAACTATATTCTCGATGGGTGCCCCTGCTAAACGGATTTCAGATCTTTACGGAAAATTATCAATGTACAATGACTCAATGGACTCAAACCTGAACTGACCGCCCTTAAATTATATTGGTCCGAAACAGGGTTTTGAGAGTTGTGCGACACAATCCCTTACAATTTCCCTAGTTTTGATTTTGATAAAACTAAATGAAGTTATTTTGCTGAAGCTGCTTTTAACTGCGACGGTTTCTGAGTCTTATAACGAACAAGACCACTATCTACTCGACATCGACCAAACAAGATGCATCGAGTTTTTTGTTTCTATTTTGGCTTAGTTTATGACCTGCAGGTTAACAAAACATCCACATTCTTGGCAAAGGCGCGCGTAAGACATGCATTTCTTGCCAACAACTTTCCTGGAACTTTCGAACCAAAATTTTAGCCCGGAAATAATTGTAAAAGCTTCCTAGCAATATTGCTCATGGTCATGTTCAGAAAGCAATTCGGCAAACTGCAATCGCAATCGGTCATCTTATGAAAAAGAACACCTGATCACAGATCACCTTAGTGGCCTTTTTTGGAAAATTTGCACCGTTCCGCTCAGGGAGTCAATGTAAAAACACATTTTCTTTGTGGACTGTAAATGGGTACTATCACACTTCATTCACACCTCCCCATTCATTTCCTCCCCAATTCCCTTCTCCCCTCCCCCCACCTACTGCGTCTCGCCTGAGTCGCCTCCCGGGTTGCCTTCGTGCCTTGATCCGGGTATTCGTAACGTCGAAGTTATTTAGACCAAACAGCATGCGGATTATCTCAGGCGATTTTAACAAAACAAAAACTTTAGATGTACCGCGAAACTATAATCGCTATTTAAAAACTCATTCGCCGCTCTAACAGTTTGGATACACTAACAGGTCTTCGGGCAAACAATGCAAACCACGAAAGGAATGCAAATAAGAGAAAAACAGAACGTAAAATTACCCTCTTGGTCCTCAGAAAAACAGCCAGGCAAAAATTCTAATTTGTGTGGAAACCATGTATCTACATAGCAGTGTCTTTCGTATTTTGTCTGACTCAAATTACAGAGAAAAAAAAACATTTGCAACGGCAAAAAATCATACCTTAAATGTAGAATTTGTTTAAACTTAATTTTTAAAATTAATGCACTATTATCCTATAAAATTTCAAAAATAGGCTTTCATAAATTCAAAGTCGCCTGTATTCTACTAATTGCAATAATGAAGTCTCATTTAATGCAAATATAGATTACCATGCGACCTATAAACACCTCGGAAAAAAAATTCATTTAACACCTGCCATGGGGCATTACAAACAATTTTACGATACAGTGAGCAAACAAGCATTAAACGAAATTATTCATCTTCAGAACTTAACACAACAGGAGGTTAACTGAAGTTTGTTTAGCCTTATTTACAATTTCAAATCTTCCGACAAGCTTCAAAAGAGTTCGATGTTTTTCGACGGCGAAGAGAATCGAAGAGAAGCTGGGATTTTTTTGAGAAAAGAAATGAATTCATCAACTGAATAGCGGGCGATTATTGCTCAAGGAAACAGAATCATACGCTTCGTAAAGTTCAGCAATTTTAGATGCAAACGATTGCATATCGAATATTTCAGTACGGCAATCATGGATTCTAATCGACGAATGGTGTTTTTCATTGAGTGGGACACGGATTTCATCAATTTTATCAAGGGAATAACTCTGTCGCCATCGTTACGAGGCAATATAGTTGTACACATATTCTACCGCTGCGATATTTCAACAAAATCGCTTCCAAAGTACCAACCATGGTTATTCAAGCATCCAGCGTCTATAGAACAGTCGGACTCCGCTTGGAGATTATTGGAATCGTATGTGACGAGATTTAAATTTGAAGCTGACTATTCATTAACGCCTGCTGAAAAAAGAAGGCCGAAAAGTGCGGCAAGTTTGTCTAGCAGCCGAGATGGTTTTTGTGTCAACAGTTCAAATCCCTCCCGGGCTTACTACGTTATCTCAAAATCTACAAGAAACTGCCAAGAACTTGTCGAGACATTGTACAAAAGACGACGAGTCAAACTTGAATTCGTCGATTTTAAACCAGAAACAACGCTTCTTAGTTTTGTACAGTTCCAATGTCAGCACTGTAAAATTGCTTTCACCGCAAAAATGGAACTAGACAATCACGACAGACTTACGCATGGATTTGTTTGCCCAAATCCGGAATGCAAATTCAACAAAAAAGAGAATTCGTTCCAGCAGGAAGCAGATTTGAAACAGCATATTAAAAATCAACTGCGATGCGTATTTTGCCCAACTAAAGTCTTCTGTTCTTCGGATGTGCTTGAAATTCACAAGAAGAACTCGCACAAGAAATGTTCATGCCCTTGTGGAAACTACTACTGGCGAGCGCTTGTCGTACTTAGATCATTTTTTCGCTGTATATCCTTCGCCAGCTTCCATATCGTCATCGTTGGCCTCGAGTGGACTTCCCGATTGCAAGATAGAGTCCGTTAATAATCGCGGTCAGTTGCCAGTGGGGAGCAGCCGCAAGATCGGTATAGCGGAAAAACACAAGGTTAGCGTCGCTGACAATTCGGTAACATCACAAACCCCGGAGAGTTGTAATTTCGGAGGATGTACTGAGAACGCCGGACACGATTAGTTGAGGAACAGTAAACTAGACTATTAAACACTATGCACACTCTGACTGGTTCTCATGCGTGCGTATACTCGTAAAAAACCGTCCAGTATATGAAATGATTAGTGGAAAATAGTGTTCCTATATATCAGGTGCAATGTAGATTGCTGTAGGTGAAAGGTCTTTTCTTTATTCTCCATAAAATAATCCATACTTCTTGCGTGCATATTTTGTTTTTGTTTGTTGTTGTTGTTTTTTTTTTGGCCGAGAAGCTTTCGCACGTGTACTCTAAATTAGCTACTCTACTAGCGCGAGCCTCATTTTCGTTTCCAGATTTCTTTCGTTTGTCACGGCAAACAACAGGCATGACATATAGATGAACGATAGGGGACACGATATGCCAGAGCCTTCGTTCCCCTGGCCGCTACTTCTGGGTGAACTACAGAAATTTTCCAAAAACAAACAAACAAGAAAAGGTCTTCAAAGATAAGGTTATTATTTTCACTGTTAAATTTTAATACTTTATTTACCAGTATCCTGCCGATTCACTGAATTTTTTGGAACTTTCCTAAAATCAAAGGCTCTTCGAGCAACCTCATGGTAATTCGATGAAGTACCGACCTTCGCAATTTTTTCCAAAAAAGCGTCCAATAATGTAACGCAATCTCACTTTATTTGCCTTTGAATGTTTTATTTTTCCATGGGAGTTTTCATCATTGATGGCTCATGCTCTCAGGCTTCGTTGAGCGAATTCTATATTTTCACCACCAAAATGTTTAAGTGTAATCTTTGATCCTTTTTAGAAAGTAAATTTGTTTAGTGAATATGTTTTCTTTTCTGTCAGCACGTATAGCGTTATTTTTGAGCAGCGGATAAAATTTGAGAGAAAGATACGCCCAAGCACTTCGTGTTTCTGCTCAACTCAAAAAGATGAAAATCGGATGACGTGACACCAGATGGGGACAGGAGTGACATGAAACAAAAACGTGCTGCGTGGATGTCGTGTTTACTAAAACACGTCACATGGCAAGCGTAATAATAATAATTTATAATAATTTATTATAAATTATAAGCGTAACTGCATGTAGCTTTTAGCTATTAGTAATGTCACAATCTCACTTAATTTGCCTTTGAATGTTTTCTTGCGCAAATGGGTCACTGATAGCTTTTTTTTTTCAAATAAGCGTCCAATTATGTCACACAATCTCACTTTATTTGCCTTTAAATGTTTTATTTTTCCACGGGAGTTGCGACGTCATTGATGGCTCGTGCTCTCAGGCTTCGTAGCGCGAATTCTTTTTTTTTTTCACCGCAAAAATAGTGTAACCTTTCATCCTTTTTAGCATTAAGTAAATTTGTTTTGTTGATATGTTTACTTTTCTGTAAGCACGTACAGCGTTATTTTGAGCATTGGATAAAATTTGAGAGAAAGATGCGCGTCTCTGCTCGACTCAAAAAGATGAAAAATGGATGGCGTTAACACGAGATGACGTGACGCGAAACAAAAACGTGCGGCATGAATGTCGTGCTGCTATCAGTAATGTCAAAATCTTACTTCATTTGCCTTTGAATATTTCTTACGTGAATGGGTCATTGATAGCCTATGCTCTGAGGCTTCGTAGAGCGAATTCTATTCTCTTTTATCACCAGAGGATAAGTGTAACTGATCCTCTTTCGATTTCTTTTGTGAAAATTCAACCTTGTTCCCTGGGAGAGAGAAACCCTGGGAACAAGGTTGAAGAATAATTTGTTTTTGATTGACATGTGCTGAATGGCGTTTTAAAGAACCTTTCTGTCAGCACGTTTACCTTTACATATCAGAATGGAGTGAGTGAGTGCCGTGAGTGAGTGAGTGAGTGATCCAGTGAGTGAGACACGTCACTTCGAGAATGGTAACTAAACCTTTTTACCATGAGATAAAAAGGTTTAGATTGTTTGAAAAAGGGAAAACCAGGACTTACCGGCGCCGTTTGTCAAAGTTTTTTTTTATGATGCGGAGCATTAAGAAGTAAAGAAACTCGTTCTTGTGAGAAATTAAACTCTTTTTACACCCAGCACGAGCAAGGATGTATAAAATTGTTGCTTCCACTCCACAGTGAACTACTTCGAAATACAAAAGCAAACTGCTTGGATCGGTTAACCGCGGTCAAAGTCCTGGGCACCCAGAGCCTAAATAAAATGAGTAGCTCTGGGACGAGAATGCTTTCGTTAGGCCCAGACCCACGACGCGACTGCTGTGGGCGTCTAAAGACCACAACTAAGACAAACATTCGAAAGTCATAACAAGTCATTGAAAATCTTCTATCTAGAATTTTCAATTTATAAGAATATCTTTAGATCACTTGATTAAAATAAATGTCCGTCAAGATATATTTCCTGTATCCCACGTTAAATAAACCGGGGGTGTCTTATTGATGTCATAACGCCGACTGTCTCTTTTAAACACACAAGTTTGTAAACACGCCGAAAATTTATATTGACACGATCTTTTTTTCATCTAAGCGCACCACTCTCTACCGGCCTCCATTTGTGTAAACGTGATTATCTGCGGTTTTATAATCAACGATAATAATACTTTAAACGATTCAAAACTAAGATAACAGAAGATTAAAACTAAACAAAAGTCGGGCCAATATTTTCACTCAATTAACAGCTTTCTAACACCGTAATTTCGTTTTATTAAAATTGAGAATAGGCTTTTGTTATTCTAATTAAAAAATGCTATGATTGTGTTTTTGTGTCCTTTTTGTATACATGTCGGTATACTCTCTTTGTTTCTTGACGTATGTTGGTATATTCTGTTTGGACTTCCTTGTTTTGAGAAGTCAACTTAAGGATCTTGTCGAGTTTCCACGCTGAGTTGAAGCCGCTTATGATAATGTGTTGTTTGTTCATTTGTCCACCTGTTTAGAAATGTCTCGGCCCAATGGAAATACAATATTTTTGGATGTCGTTTTCGTCAACTCAATTATTGCGACTGTGAACCTATTTTCCGGGCTTTAGAGAGCACATTAACCATAACAGACCGTTGCTTAAATACGAATAGCTAAGCCGGATGACTGCGATCAAAAGTTACGACGAATTTTATTTGATTTGGGAGAGCAATTGTCGCAACTTCATCGAAGAAGTCAACTTTGCTTCTACAATCGCCAAAACATCGCGATTGAAGCTTCACGTTTTTCTGAGGAAAGATACTCCAGTAAAAGCTCTCCCGCCGAAAGATGTATGGATAGAGAATCATTTCTCACTAACTACGTCTCCGTATGCATCTGATACGGGACTTATTGCTCAACTTCTAGGGGAATATGGAGATTTTGCCGACCTCGACAACGAAGAAATCTCGCAGACGCGGGTGTATTTGGTGGCTGAACGGGAAAGGCAATACGAAGAACTTATTGCTATCTTGAAGTCGTTTAATCGCGAGCTTGATGTCCAAGAAATAAACGGCATGGAAATGGACTTATTTGAAGTCGTGAAAGATTCGTGCAAGTTTTGCCGTCTTGTTTTCTCGAACGATCAAGAAACAGAAGAGCATAACTCCGAAGAGCATGACTTCTTCTGCGACAACCCTTCATGCCATGGCTACCGCCAAAGATTTCGATCAGAAGATGCTCTTTCTAAGCATAAAGCTGCTCAAACTACATGTCTATATTGCGATGAACTATTTTGTTCAGAAGAAGTTAAAAATGCGCACATGAAGAGCGAACACAACATTAATTTTCAAAGTTCTAAGACGGAAGCAAGAGCAACCCTTTCGAAGAACGAAAAGCTCGTTCAATCGGTGCTAAGAATCTCTTGCCAGTTTTGCCCGCAGAAGGAATTTCTCTCCCAGGACCAGAAAGAAATTCATATGAAAAACTCACACAAGAAATGCAACTGTTCTTGCGGGGAATACTTTAGAACAAGGGAAGAATATTTAGACCACTTTTACAGCGTGTACCCTCTTCCCTGTTATGAAAATCGCAAATGTCCGCATCGCTTTCAATCGGTTTATTTCCAAGCTGCACATCACAAAGACTTTCATTACTCACAAAATCCTTTTTATTGCGTTCCTTGCCAGAAAAGAAAAACTGAGGAAACAATATCACAGACGACCAAAACGTGCTTTAAAGATGACCGAAGCTTGCGCATACATGGATGTGCTCTGGGCCACAACGAAAACGAAATGTTCTTATTGGATTTTGATGATCAAACCACGCTGAACGTGAAAGCGGAAACAACTATTCAAAGAAGATCACCCACTAGAACTTGCTCGAATTTAAACTACTGCTGAGTCATTATTTTACTGTATTTTATTAGCTTTGTGACGCAATGCGGTTATGTTGCGGTTATAAGTGTAACCGCAATATTTACAGCTAGATCGGTTTAGTGGAGGGGGTGGGGTGGGTTGGGGGTGGGGAAGGGGTACTCCCTTGAGAAAAGGATAGGTGTGCGTCGCAAAGGGTCTTAAACTCGGACCCAAATTAAAAGTTTTAAGGATAAAAAACCCAAAAGTGGTACCTTTTTTAAGTTGCCAACTCTAAAAGAACCCTATTCAAGGGTAAAATGATAACTAGGATTATATGAACGTTTTTATTTCTTTTGTGCAGCATGAAAAGTTCAGTTAACGATTTAACGGATAGTCCAATTTTATCAGGCCAGTTCAGCACATTTTACGCGCTGTAATTTTAGGTAATCAATTTAAAATAACTGTATCGGAGGATCGCACCAGGATCTCAATGCCAAAAGGGGTAAAAAGGACGGTCAGAACCTCAAAAATCATACAGTCAACTCTCACTATAACAGACACCTTCGGGACCACAACTTAGTGTCCGCAATAGAGAAAGTCTGTAATACAGCGGGAGATATTTTCAGTAATTCTTATTCGCCGGGACTTCAACTCCTATCCGTAATAACAGGGTGTCCGTAATAGCGAGGTGTCCACAAGGCGCGAGTTCACTGTACTCGTGTCGTTCTGAATATACGCCATTACTTACAGGTATAGTTTCCCACCGAAGGAAGTTGCCAACGTAGTTGCCTTGACGAGCAACAGTTTATTTTCGTAATTTACGTTAAAAACAGCAATACGCTTCTAAAACCGTCCATAATGTTTGGCTTCTGCTAGCAAAACGACGCCAAGTCTCAAATTTTCCTACAGTTTTTACATCAGTTTTTCAAGATATACGCAACAGCCAAGACTCGCTCGAACTCGTTTACGCTAAATTCTGAAGCCTTTGGCGACTTCATACTTTTTTCAAGTGATTTTCTTCTCACTTTTGCTGCTTTAGATATAAATATTCTTGATAAGTTTGTTTACAAGTTTACAAGTTTGCCCTTTTAAAAAAACAAAGCTTA
The DNA here is from genome assembly GCF_052425735.1 of Oculina patagonica. Classification (NCBI taxonomy): domain Eukaryota; kingdom Metazoa; phylum Cnidaria; class Anthozoa; order Scleractinia; family Oculinidae; genus Oculina; species Oculina patagonica. The sequence goes on from NC_135766.1 coordinate 5,117,378, forward strand.
AATTAGCTAGTCTGACGTCAATAAACCCCGGCGTATCCAATCGAACAAAATCGACACTCTCGCTTTTTTGGGGCCCTTATACACATAAGACAAATGCAATTGGGCCAAGCTCGATAAAAAAAGTAAAGTTCACTACCTACCGAGTTTGAAAGTTCAATGCGTTTTCTAGAAGATATGTTCAAAACTGAATTTTCTGAAAAGTCAGTGGTAGGTTTATACTTTGGGTGACAATTTTAGCAGAAAAACTGTTATATTATGAAGAACCGCAATAATTTATTGTTGAGCCCAAATGTAGTAATATTTCTACAACGCCTTATGCTAATTTCTGACTAACCACTCTGAAGCGGCCAACCTCTTCTATTAAGCGGCCACTTACAATTTCCCCGGGACTGGTCATTTTATTTAAAAGATAAGGTGATAAATTGAAAAGTCCTGTTCACCAGACCATCCTGTTGGAAAAATTTCAAAATGATCTCACTTGATGTTGTGGCCCGCTGTTATATAAACTGCATAATGATGATATGGCTGATGTGACAACTGAATTTTCGTGAGTACTATTAGACTGTCCACAGCTCTCTATTTTTTGTATTTTTTCGATCGATGAGCGCGCAGTGAGAACGGCGAGAAAACTGACGCCAGCGCAAAACGGAAGAAGCAAGGTTTTTTGCGCTCGCTTCGTTTGCTTTTTTGCGTTGAAAAATCGAGAGGCTGTGGACAGTCTAGAGTGCTTTGAAATGTTCAGTTTTACTATCGTAAAGATCATCTCAGTCCCAGCAGCTTGCCTTGTATGGCAGTAAGTAATTAATCAAGCTATCATTATTGTTACATTTTTAGGTCCTTCAGGTCTGAAATAGTGCAAGGAAAATCGTGGGTTTGAGGAAGCGCGACGCACCCCCATTTTTTTAATGAATGCCCTAACTCGCCTGGGACATAACTGAGGGGCGATCATTGTTAGTTTTGAACTGAAACCCTAAAACAGGGTTCGTACTCTTTTGAGCTTTTAAAATTCCATGACTTTCCATGACCTAATCCATGACTTTTTAGAGGTTTCCATGACCTAAATTTGAACATTTTTCTTGGAAATTTTCAAAAATTACTTGATTTCGGGTACGTTTTTACCCTTTTCCTCATAAAAATAACCTGCCTAATTTATTTTGTACAATCAATACAATTTTCCACAACTTTCCATGACCACACTTAAATTCCATGATTTTCCAGGCATGGAAAATGAAATTTATATAAATTCCATGACTTTCCAGGTTTTCCATGACCCGTACGACCCTACTTGAAAAGATGTTTGTGGGCGGGGCTCGTGTCCGTTTCTCTAAGAGGTACATAAGCCAAGTCGTTCCTATCTTATAATTTTTTTTCGGCTTATTCATATATCCAGAACCAGAGACGACGACTGAAATTCAGGCTAATCAATATACCCTAAAAGCTGTCATTTTATATAATTTTTAAGGCACTAAGTGGGAGGCGTGGTGGCCTGATGGTTAGCGCGATGGACTCTTGATTGACCAGTCCAGGTTCAAGCCCAGGTTGGGGTCCCTGTGTTGTGTTCTTGGGCAAGATACTTCACTCCAATAGTGCCTCTCTCCACCAGGGTCTATAAATGAGTACCGACTAATGCTAGGGGGGACCTACGATAGACTAGCATCCCACCATCCAGGGAGGAGTAGAAATACTCCTGGTCGCTTCAGCTACTGAAACCAGGAAAAGCTATAGCATGTATAGCCTGGTGGGCCACTAGGCTTGAGCGCAGATGAGCGCAGAGCCCCCCCACAATTAAGTACAAACACTTGAGCTTTTGTATGTTTATTTACATCTATATGTTTGTTTAGCAGTTTTGTCAGGTTTACAACTTAACCGATTCATCTTGTGATACAGTAAAAACCAGCGAGTAAGAACCTACTATTTTTCAGGTTAGCCTAAACAGGTTCTTAAATAAAGGGTTATTAACACAAATTTAGGCTACATGTAATTAAGTTCTTAATTTCTGAAGAAAAAAATTCAGTATAGTTATAGAGATTTTAGTGGTATTCGGCCTATTCCTTGTATAAAATTTGCATACCACACAGGTGCTTATGTAAAAATGAAGCACTAATCATTAAGAATATGACATGATATACATGCACAAATAATGCTTTGTACAAACTTGTTTCTCAAAAGTAAACAATTTTAATCTATTTTTGAAAATAAGAACCTGTTTCTAAATTTGAAGCTAAATAGGTTCTTATGAAAATGGTATTTAATTTGCAAATTTTAGGTTCTTACTCGCGGGTTTCTACTGTACCTTACCCCTCAAGCCTGTACAAAGACTCACATATGGGAATATACATGAATGGCGAAGCCTGCACGAGAACGAGTCTGTGAGCGCTATCACCCATGAATAAATTTCCCTGTGCCACTCCCTTCAATTGCCCCCTTGTTCTTGTGGGGTCACCACTTGTGCATGTATCCCCTAATGTGAGCCTGCTCGCAGGCCTGAGCTCGCAAGCTACTCTCCATAAGAAAATGGCATAGAGAAACCCAGTGCAGTTTAACTGAGTGAATATATGAACTTCAACTTCTTACAATGTAATTTTTTAGCCTAAATTTAACACCCACTGTTGAGACAGACATATGGTCAACAGTTACATTATGATCAATGCTAAAAATTTAGCATACACAAGACACAAAGGCAAGAACTGCTTTGTGAAGTAACACAGTCTTCTGCAAGGTACCAAGCTATCAAATCACAATTGCATGTATACATAAAACAATCTTACTATACCAGGGACGGCGGAGCCAGGGGGATGGGGGGCTTTAGCCCCCAGCTTTTACTGAAAAAATAAAGAATTACATAAGAGAAGAGTCTCTTAAGCCCCCCCACTTCAAGTCTCTTGTCAGCCCCCCAGTTGGAAAAATGTTCCGCTGTCCTTGTATACATTTCTAGCTCTCAGACAGTCTTGCCAGTCTTAAACCTGCTGGCCACACCCTTGACTATTATTGAAATGTTTCTCAAAGAGAACCATAATAAAATTCTTACTAACTTTGTTGTCTCAGTATGTACTGAAGATCTGGCTCTAGTTTTTTCCCTGTCCATAACATTATAGCTTTTAATTATTGGCTTTGACAAGTTTACTACATCCAAATTTTAAAAATTTACAGATCAAATATTGACTATCACTCCCAAGTAATCAACCCCAAAATCTTAACAACGTATTTAAAAGCCTGCTAAACATTAATAGTATCATTCAATTACATATCAAAATTTTACCCTAAATATATTTTCTCTTAGAAAATATAAAATGTATAAGTTCTTATGAACATTAACTTATATGTATACCGACGGTATACACAGCTTGAATATGCTCTGTTTGAAGAAAATACTTAATAGCAAACTTTTAACAATGGTTACATTGTGTGTAGCACACTATATTTAGTCATAAATTTATTTAAGGCTATACATGTTGGTTTAAAGACTGTACAATTTTCACTATAGAATTAATATTAATCTGCATTTAAGCAGTTAAACACCTATTACTGCAGTTTTCAGTGAATGCCAATTCTGAAATTTAATCTTCAACCAACGGTTTATGCCATTTGCTGCCATCAATCTTCTTAGCAGACCTCTCGGGAAACAGAAGTTCACTTCAACTTGGTCAAAAGGTCACGTCTGTCTGTTCACATGATTGGTCATTTCAATCCATTTTGTTTGTTTCTGTTTTTCATGGTTCGTTGGCTGTTTACAATTATGATTGACAGCAGTGAAAAACGCAATCGTTAGTTGGATTTAAAATTTCAGAGTTCGCATTTCACTGAAAACCGCAATATCATTTTACATTTATCTATGTGTCCCCAGTTGTTTGATGGCTGGAGGACGCTATCTGCCAGATACATCATTATCCAGAGGGTAGCATGATTGGTTCTTTTATGATAGTGATTTATCCAGCGGAAAGTGTTTAACCCATCCTTTGAACAACACGGCACAGGTCCGTCTGTCAACTTGTCATTAAGTGTCCAGCCTTAGTCGTAGCACATTAATTCTTTGTTTGTCCTCACTCTATAGTTTGTTAGCCTTTCAAATTTTTGCATTGTCCTTGCCGGCGCACTCTTCACTCTGTTTCCAAATTGTCGACTTGTTGTGTTTGGAACTTTGTCTGAGTAGACACTCACTTTTTCTGGAAGTTCTTGCTTTGGTTTGAGTCTTCCCTACAATATTAAAAAATATTACAAAATAAGTGAGATTATTAGTGTAATGAAATGGGCGATTCCAGAAAATATCCGTACCATACCACGGATGGCTTTTTGGAAATCCGAGGGCAAGGGGGGGTTCTTTGAACTGGAATTCCGAAGGCATGGGGGATACTTACGATTGGAATTCGAAGGCATGGGGGAGTTCCAGATCTTGGATTTCCAGAGGAGACAACAAGAGTGTGTTCCTTGAAAATGCTTAATTTGTGGAATTCCAAGTTGCAAATAAAGCACGAACTGACGACCGTGTCGCGGAAGCAGGATACAAGACAAGAATCGATCGATCAGGCATGTGTTTGCGTTCATTTACAAAAGAAAATGATAAAATGTGGGTTATACATCAAGCTTCAGAGGCCTTAACATTGATAAACTTCTTCATTTGCTCTTTGTTTTCTTGTCAAAGTGGATCCACAAAGCATTTAGTCCACCCCAGTAAAAATATGGGTGTGATCACGGTGTGATCACGGGCGTGATCACAAAGCGTGATCACGGGTAAAAACTTTTACGCGTGATCACGCCGTGATCACGGTGTGATCACGGAATAAATTGTGATGGAAGGTGATCACGCCTTGGTAGGCTGGAAACCGTGATCACACCAAAATCACGGTGGCGTGATCACGGTCAGAAGAATAAAAAATTGCGTCAAGCACGGTCTCAAGCAAAATATACTTGAATTTATTAGTGAGATAAATGCTATTCCTAAATAAAACATCTAAACACCTTGACGAGATTGAATAAGTCTTTATTTTTACAACACGTTTTTGCAACTTAATTCACTGAATGTTGGCCGTTTTAACGTACGAGTGAAATCAATTCTAAAGCAAATAAAAACTTGTTGTGAGCAAACGCTTGCACTTTTTTTTTTTGTCTAGCACTATTAACTGACTGTAACCAAATGAACTTTAAAACAAATTGACTAAATGAAGACGTTTTATCCGCAACAGTTGACCGTTGGCGAGCGCGCCATTTTGAATTGGAAAGCTTACATGTAAATCATTCTTCGATTACATTGACGCTTGTGTATTTCGAGATTTACCAGCCGTTTCAGCTGACATTTGCTCACCTCAATCTGTCTCGGTTCCTTCCCTGATCATTGCAGAATTCAATTATCCAAGAAGTAATGTGTCGTAGAGAGCGGTGAACCAATTCATCGTTATTTCAACTAGCCGAACGGACTAAATCAACATTCGTGCTTCCATGATGTCGATTTAACGTGGACCGCAGTTGCATTGTTACATTTCCACACTAAACCTTACAAATCTGTCTTTAAAGACAAAATATTTTCTCAAATTTTACACCATGGCAAGCTTAAAGGACAAAGACTAAACTAAGACTTTCCCGCTGTAATATCAACGGTTGACTTCAATTTTGTAACATGAGCAAGCGGTATTGAAAACAATAAACGTGTTGTCGAAGTTGACCAATCGCGTTTCTTCTCTGGTTCATGAAACTTGAGATTACATTTCGGTCAGCTATTTTTGCGCCTTATCCGTCACGTATTTACAATAGGGCGCTGAATAATAGAAATTTATGCCGAGAAACAGAAGAAACGAAACAAGCAGTGTTGTTGCAAATTGCCTAGTGACCACAAGCTATTACGAAGCCAAAACAGCCAGGAAAAAAACGATCGTCAACTTTGTCGGCGAACTGTTATTGTTTTCGTTAATTGTACGCAGTGATCACGCCAAAAGCGCGATCTTTCATCGGTGAGTAAATTACGATTTTGAAGAAAAGGGACAAAAAATTGCAGCTAAATTTTTACCATTACTAACAATACTTTACATCAAACTTGAAATGCTAATTTCCGAAGCAAAATATTATATTAGTTCACGATCCGCTTATCATTAGTGTCGTAAGTCAGCCGCCGGACAAATTGCTACATTGAAATTAGAACACTGCTGATCTTACTGCAGATGCTCAAGAATTTAGTTTACTAGTAAGATTATATTAATTTCCCTAAGGCACGTCATTTTTAAGGCTTCTATCTCGTTCTCTATGGGAAGTTGTAGTTTGTCTATCACGCCATAACTCAACGTGATCACGGTGAATTGGCAGTGATCACTCTCATCACGGCATGACAGGAGTGATCACGGGTGTGATCACTCCCGTCACACTGTGATCACGCTATCCCAATGGCGTGATCAAGGTCAAAGGCGTGATCACACCCGTGATCACAGGCGTGATCCGTGATCACGCTGTGATCACAAAATATTTTTACTGGGGTATTCAGTGGAGTAGGAAACTCTTTTGCTACGCTTCGCGATTCGAGACGCCATTTTGAAGCACGTGGGGTTGGGAGCGACTGCTGACCCAGAAGGCTCAAATTCAAGATGGCGGATATGTCATTGCACTCGATCGTATTATCTTCCGAGTTTACACACGTGCATCACACGATATTCTTATTTTAATGTTCTGCACCAGTTTGGGGCAATGTAAAGTTAATGTAGGTTGTATCTGTTGAACAAGGGTAAGGAGAAAAGTCTTATTTTTTACACTTTCATCCCAGAATCTCCTGAGTCATAATGACTGTCTCTATGTACAGATCGAGTCATTTGAAATAATTTGATGTAAAAATACACGACATTGGGCATAATCAGAACGGGAGGGGGGGTTAACGATTATGGAATTCCGAGGGCATGGGGGGATAACGCGTTTTGGAATTTCCGAAGGCAAGGGGGGGCTAAAATATGGAAGCTGTCCGTGGTATGGTACGGATATTTTCTGGAATCGCCCAATACAGTCGAACCCCTATAAAGCAGCCACTTTTAGGGAAATGGTAAGTAGCTGCTTGATAAGGGTTGGCGCTTAATTAGATTCCGCCAGAAATTAGCATAAGGCATGGTAGAAATGTCACTTTATTGTGAGAGGAGGGAAGGAGAAAAAAAGGAAAGCCTGATTCAATTACTTGTGGAGTCCTCTGCTGCCCCCTAATTAAAGTATCTGTCAATGAGAATGTTGGCGAGGCCTTCAGACAAGCGTGAACCAATCATAATTTACCGGAAGTCACTCCATTGTCAGGGATTAACAGAGGCACGAAGTTGTAACTAAACTTGCAGCAAAGATGGTCAAATTTGGTGGTCAAAGGTTTAATAATTTTTGGCAAGCGTAATGGCAGATCACAGATGAGTTATGCAAAAAAGTTGAACAAGAATTATTTCTATCTCAGTGAGAGAAGCGTTTCGGTCGGTGAAGGTACTGTTCTGCTTTGTAAAAATAAAGTTGAAGACAGGCCTGCACGGTCTCCCCATGTGCCTTTTGACTGGTATATGTATATGGCTTCATTAGTCTGGCTTCTTATTCGCTATTCGCTTCATTTGCTACTTAACTGGGGGCGTTTTATCTCGAGGGCGTTATGACCTCAATTCTGCTTCTAATTGTTGCAAATTAGACTATGAGAGAGTAACATTATAAACCCAATTATTATTTTTTATATTTTTTTTTTGCTATTAAAGGGTTAAAAATTTAATTTTCTCAGAACTTTAAGTTGTATAATTTCATTTAAAAAAATAAATCAATTTCTTACCTTTGGGTCATAATCTTTAAGAAAGCCCCAGTTTTCTTCCCTAAAAAATAAAGACCATAAAGATTCAATTGAACATTCCAAAAAATATTAATTATTAAATAAGATATCCATTTTTAATATGCACCATGGAGTTGAGTAAAGCAATAACATATTTTGTTTGGCAAATATTGAACTCAGTTTAGAACAAATGCTGAATATTTCAATTGCAAGACTTTGAAAATTGTTGATAAGATACTTGTCGCCCAAACAGTACAGACTACAAACAGTCAATATCACTAATATCACAAAAAGATACGAGTCTTAATTAATGACTCAGCGATTCAAGAGAAAAAGGTGAATAAAAAAAAGAGGTAAACAAAAACAGAGGTCTTATATATACGAGCTACGAGAACCATAGATCAAGTACCAATCTCGACATAGCCAAACAACCAAATAGTATTCGTGTAAATTTTGTTATTAACCCGGAAACTGCATAAATACGATGTTTGACCTTACCATTTTCTCGTCATTTTGCCTTCATTTCTGCACCGATTTTTCCAGATTTCGTCATTTCGAACAACATCACATTTGGCATATTCTCGTTGAGCGTAAGTTTTTGGTGGAGCTGATTTAACCCTTTCGATCTGAGGGGCACATTTGTCGTGATAAAGACTCGGGGTTCCCGCTCGCCAAGTCGAATCTGGGAATCTTCCCGCCGAAGCTGCCCGAATTCCGCTCGAGTTTTTTCCAGCCATGAACTTCTAGTGTTCGCGTTTTCTATCGTAAAGTAATCAGGAAATGTGGCCACAATCGTAGTTGCTCTTTTCTAGTGATAATTCACCTCCAACCAAGAAGAACCACAGAAGCCAAATTGTTTTTGTTCTAGAATAGCTTTACCGAATGAAGTTTAGTAGTCATGTGACGTATTGTTGCTAGGTGACAACAAACAGAGTGATAGACAGCGTGACCTCGAATCGGACTCCTACCCAGGCTCTATACCTTCCGGTAACTAAACCAAATTATTTGAGTTACCTTTTAGACTTTGCTCTGAAATAAGTCTGCGAAGGAATTTTTTTTAACTTTAATATAAACTCCTAATTATCGTGGCTTCGCGGCTATGCCACCAAAACAAAGCACACGCGCGGTCACTCGCGCGCGAAATAGGGGGTGCTTTCCATTTTCAAAGTGCGACCGGTCGCACCCAAACTACCCGTTGTAAAATGAAAAAAAAATGCGAATTAATCCCCGCCAACCTAGCGTGGGTAGCAGGCGCCTGTGTATTTGATAAGCGCGCATTTGGGAAATGTGAAAGACGCGAGACGGCCACGCGGGGCTGTCTTGCAAACTCGCGCCTTTCAAATTTTCAAAAACTGCCCAGGCAACGCTGGCTAGGGCCAACCGAGTGGTCCTTTCCATTTTACATTCCTTTTCCCAGTTCCCCGCATCTGTGAGAAGCTACTGAATGAAACCAGAAGCTGAAGACAACTGAACGTGTTTGTCAAAATGGAACGGTAAATTTGAGCCTCTCTATGGGTGCTACCGGTACTACGCAGTAATGGGCTCCTGACCTACGGTCTTCGTTTTCTTCGCAATTTTTTTGCAAATCTTCGTTTTTTTAAGCAGATTTACGTTTTAGGGATTGAAACAGTTTATTCAGTGTAATTCAAGTTTTGACAGTTTTATATCTTAGCGTTCAATTTGATCACGCGAATTTTGGTCAATTTCAGATCTTCGTTTTATCCGCGGTGATCTTCGCGTCTTCGATTTCTTTGGAAATACCCATAGAGCACCAAATTTCGGTCCGACCGGTCAAAATGGCCCACCTACAGAGACTTTTCCATTTGACTTCCCGCTTATAAGTCCCATGGCCCATGGTTATAGGCCCGTCTAACTGGAAACCAAAAAAATACATCCAATTTTAAGCCCCCCTCTGCCGGATGACAGTACCAAACAGGGCTAAATGTTGCTTTATTCTCCAACAACACTCCCATGGCTCGTTTCGAAACTTTTTTTTATTCCGCTTATAAGTTCTCCCGGATATAAGCCCCTCCGTTTATAAGCCCACCCAAACCCCCTTACGAAGTCGTATAAGCCCAGGGCTTATAACCAGAATTTTACGGTACTTTGGCTTAATCACCATAATGGAAATCACCCAGGGTGTCTTTGCGCACTTTGGCCGGGAACTGGGTCCTCTCTTGAGAAAGAATTTAAAGAATTTTTTTAAAAAAAATCTCTCGGTTCAAGGTACGATTTACAGTCAACTCTCTCTAAGACGGACACCGTCGGGACTAGGCCTTTCTCGATTATGCTAGCATTTTTTTCGGCATTTTTTGGGAAAACGAGCATTTTTTCGTTTTTTCTTCAAAAACGAATTGCTAGCATTTTATGTCACTTTTCATGACTGTGATCCAGATTTTCAGCACTCAGAACTCAGAAGGATAAATAATCCTAAAGTTTCACAATTTTGATTACATAATTTGATTGTTTTCTGTGTGTTTCGACTGTTTGTGCGTTGTGTTACTTGTGTACTTGTGTGTGTATGTTTTTTTATTTTTATTTTTATTTTAAAAAAATTAACAATTTTATATATATATATATATTTTTAATAAACAAACAATTATTAAGTATCACCTGTTGTTGATATGAGCATATAATGTGAGAAATGGAACGTTTTGTTTGAAATAAAACAAAGCATTTTTTTGGAATTCAAGTGGCATTTTTTAAGGAAATCAGGCATTATTTTAGCATTTTTTTCGCTTTATGCGAGAATTTCTAGTAGCATTAAATGCCAGTTTTACTAGCATAATCGAGAAAGGCCTAGTCGGGACTGGCCCCAACTGTCCGTCTTAGAGAGGTGTCCGCCTTATAGAGAGTCGAGGTAACATGACACCAGTAATTCTGAGATAATAAAGCTGAACGGCTATGCACAATAAATACACATCTGTTTTAAGTCTGTTTAAAGTCACTTGATGAAGCAAAACCTACAAACTAGGACAGAAATAATATTAAGAAAAAGGGCTCGTTTGTTCATTGCAGTCGATAGCTAGTTTACTGCTTGAAAAGTGAGCCGTACATACATGTTGCAAACTGTAACATGCCTTTATGTATTCCCTTGTTCAAGCAAACGTTCATGGCTTCTAGTCAAAAAACGTAACTGCACACTTTGCAAACTGGGGCAAGACTAAAATATTAAAAAAGACCGTTTTCGCTTATTGAAGCAAAAGTTGAGTGCTTCTACAAACTGTAATACTGTACTGTAGAAAACGATCTCTGGTTTCCATACTCTAAAGTAGAAAAGTAATTCATTAAAGCGGATTGTTTTTGGTGAGTAAGTTTTGGTATCCTCAAGGCGCTGACTACCTTTGGTTTATGTCCACACGACTGAAGTTTTAAGTATAATTCCATAAAAAAGAACACTTCTTAGGTGTCCGTTAATGGTTTCAAAGTGTCCGTTGTCCGTCTTAGAGAGGTGTCCATTTTATAGGGAGTCTAGTTATAGTAAAATGACTGAAAAACGGCAGGGATCATCACCAGGTGTCCGTCTTATGGAGGTGTCCGTCTTATAGAGGTGTCCGTTAAGAGAGAGTTGACTGTAGTCCAAAACAGGGCATCGCATTTTGTGTCATGTCTGAAAATGGGTAGGGAAAAAATGACATATTTTGGTCTGAAGCCAAATTTTCAGATACTACTCCTCCGAATTATCTGTCCAACCTTAAATTGGCGTTTATTGCTTTGGCCTTTGTCAGCAAAAAAACACGTGGTTGTTTTTGCGGATAACTGTGGAAATGTTTACTGGTATGTTCACCTGAACTGAAACGACAAATGAACAACACTCCACGTGTGATGTAAATTTTGAAAAATGTTTCCGATTGTTATTAAAAGTTTAAAAATTTTCATTCGCTGCCTAGCAATAAAAATTCATACTAGGACTACTAAGTCTTACATTTTTCCAAAGATGATTTCGGAAAACTACGAATCATTAAATTTCCAACTAAAAAATTTTGAATGTTTTGGCTGATGCCATGTAATGAAAAAGAACAATAAGCTAATTGGTATATTGTAAACACAAGCGTGTTTTTTTCAGTTCTGAATAGAGACTAAATACAATCAGACCACGTTGTTGTCGGAGCTTGAAGGGATAAACAATTGCTGGCTAATTAATTTCATTGTGTCTAGGCAGCTCAGCTTGCATTGTTTTCAACCAAGGCATGGTTTAAAAAATTTGTTTCACTGATAAATGTCTATCTTTTTTGGTAATTTTGGTCAAGTTTCTTATTTCCTGTAAGCCAAGTTTAAAAATTAAAACTGATTTGTTTTGGGTTTTTTCATTTCTGTTTCCTTTCCAGTTTTCTTTTTGCACGGATTGATCGGCGAAAGGTAACAAACGATATTTATAAAACCATAAAAGGCACTCCTTTTGAAAGATTTCGAAGCAGGCATTTTTAGCATTTTTGCAGTCTTGAGGGGACGAATTATTTACGATTTAGCCTCAGAAACGCTTTTCAGTTTTGAAATAACCAGCAAAAACAGTATTAGCTTTTATTGATTTGCAGAATACCTTGCTTTGCTTTGTGTTTTTGTTTTGTTACGCTTTGTTTTTAGCCATCGGAATGTGTTTTCATCAAAAGAACCGAAAACAATAGCACTGATTAATGTTTCGTGCACTTTTTGCTGAATCCGCGTGTCCAGATTCTTCACCTAAGTTTTCTTCCGTGATTTAAATCCTTGGGAGTTTCTCTTTTCCTTGTAAATTGTTGAAAATTTTTTTTTTCTTGTTTTAGTCAAAAACGGAAATTCCAAACGGGTCGGTGACTCAGAAACAAAGATTGCACAATGTGCCCGTATCATGATGCAATGACGTCAATAGCCCTATCCCCCTCTAGGACTTTCGAATAAAACCCTCACCACGCATGAGACCGGCCTCTTTTATTCGTACGCTCTCAGTGAGGCGAAGGTATGTATGATGGTCGATGTTTTATTTCATTTCATCCGGTTAAATCTTGCTTAAATTGATGCCATCGAAACATGTTTTGTTGCTAGAAAAGTTTGATATTTGTTGTAATTTGTTCACAAACGGTTAGTTCAATGTTTTACCCGGTTTTTAACGTGAAAATCGAAAGGAATACTGAATGTCCCACGTCACCGATCAATTCAATCTTTGTCGTCTTTTCCCCGGCTTCTCTGTTGCTTTTGTAGCCTTTTACTTCGATAATACAAATCGAATAAAAGAGAAACGTTTGCTAAACGCATTTGTCTTATTTTTAACCGTGGTAAACTCAAAGCAGTAATGAAAAATCGAAAGTCGCTTGCTTTCGAGCGTAAAGGCAAAGAGTTTCCACCAAACACGTGATGTTGGAGTTTTACGATATTACTCAGAAAAAAAGAAGAAGATCGTTTCACTATAAAGAAATCTTTAAGAAGGCTCCCTTATTTAAGCTTTGACTCATTTAAACTTCCCTTAAAACGTCTTCCAAAGTTGAACCACGTTGCCTTAACGTTTTTAACAGGAACATCTCGTCGAACAGGAATACGATTTTCCAGCTGAAACAATGCCTAAAGAAAAGATTCATATCAACATCGTCGTTATCGGCCACGTAGACTCTGGCAAGTCTACAACAACTGGCCATTTGATCTACAAATGCGGCGGAATCGACAAGCGAGCTATTGAGAAGTTCGAGAAAGAAGCCGCCGAGGTAAGCTTCAAGATTGTCGCATGGTGTTGTCAGTAATTTGGGTTTTGTCGCCATCAACCCAAGAGGTTTTTCCATTTCCTTGCATTTTCTCAACCTGGTATAAATTCTTGTAACCTGAACATTGTAAACCCTGAAAAATGTAAAAGATAAAACTTTCGGGTTACTTGGTGGGTGACGGGGTGAAAATGAAAAACTGCAATGGGGAGCTGTGAGTGAATAGAGCTTGGAATGGGGAGGAAGGATAGGGTACCTGTTTCGTACCCGATTCTGGTGTAGTCGTTAGTTGGTCAGATCACTGATGAGCCTCTCTATGGGTATTTCTGAAGAAATCAAAGACGCGAGGATCACTGCGGGAAAAACGGAAGATCTCAAGATTGAAGCGAAAATCTGAAATTTTCCAAAATTTGTGTGATCAAGATAAACCTTCAGATATAAAACTGTCAAAACACATAGAAACCTACAGAAAATATCTGGAATTTCTGAATTTTGGCATTTGACCACATTTCACGAAAAAAAAAATGAAGATAAAATGAAAATCTGCTTTAAAAACCCCGAAATTGCGAAGAAAATTAAGACCGTGGGTACCCATAGAGAGGCTCACTGATTGTTGGCAAAGTTGCCTATCATGTAGCCTGGTTTGACAAATTGTGTCATGCGATCTAACTTGGCATATTGCATCTCAAATTGTGACCAGTCTTCTGTTGACTGGTTTTCAGAAAGGAAATATTAAAGTTATTTGCCAAGAGATTCCTCTCGCATTCAATGCTTAAAAATTAGTATGGAAATGCTTTTGTAAAACCACAAAAAAAGGGATTATTTCACTGCATATTTCATTGTAATGCAGAATACTTCCGTGTAAGTTATCCTTTCATATTTTTCATGTTCTCTTGACCTTTTCTGGTCAAAAGATGGAATTAAAAAAAACCCTTTTATTAATCAGGTTTGTGGACAGTAAGGCAAACAATTGAACCAAGTTTTTTTATTGTATATGAAAGGAAATTAACTTTTATTTGTTTGTTGTTAGATGGGAAAAGGCTCTTTCAAGTATGCCTGGGTGTTGGATAAGCTCAAGGCTGAGCGTGAACGTGGTATTACCATTGACATTGCCCTCTGGAAATTCGAAACTGATAAGTACGGTGTGACTGTCATTGATGCCCCTGGCCATCGTGACTTTATCAAGAACATGATCACTGGAACATCGCAAGTAAGACTTAATTTACTAACTTATTCCAGAAACACGGTATAACTTAATATGCCCTTTTGACATCAAGCGGTGCAATAAACAGTCTTCTCTGGGACTTGTTTGCCAATCAACCGTCTTAAACCTATTGAAGCTGGAAAGCTGAAGATTTTTAATGGTAGTTGTGAAAACCTCCTGCAAAACCTGAAAAATGCAAAAAGGTAGATCATTAGGCTTTTCTACACCCTTAATCCTAAATATTTTACAGCATTCAATGCAAACATTTGACTACCCTGTGCACTTTCACCCACTCTTCTTAAAAAAAGTCAGAGGGAGGGTATGTTTGTAATCTTGTTCAATGCCACATGATTAACGCAAACACAACCTCTCTGATTTTTCTTGAGGAGAGATTTTGGCTGCACATGTGACTTGAAGGAAAATAAACAATTGGGACAGTAATACAGACAAAACAGAAAGGAAAAAGAATAAACAATGGAAGGCTTAGGGGTCTCAAACTGATGGCTTTTTAGCTTGCTCTCAAAAAGCAGACATAGTGCTGACCCACTGAGCTAAATAAGTAAGATCAGGGTACAAAG
Organism: Oculina patagonica; assembly: GCF_052425735.1. Lineage (NCBI taxonomy): Eukaryota > Metazoa > Cnidaria > Anthozoa > Scleractinia > Oculinidae > Oculina > Oculina patagonica. The sequence continues at coordinate 5,132,585 of NC_135766.1, forward strand.
TTGAGGCAAACTGTCACCAGTGTTAAAGCAATAATTTTTTCTTTCTTCCTATTTTGGGTGTTTTGAACTGTGAAGTGAACTGAAGTGTGTAAAGTTTAAAATAATTTGTTCTGGCAAATCTTTATTTGTCAGTTTGCTTGTTTTGCAATGAATTTTCCAAGTTCAGTGGCTCCTAGCCTCTTTGATTCTGTATATAGACTAACCAAGTGAATTTGAACATTCAATCCACATACAGGCTGACTGTGCAGTTTTGATTGTTGCTGCTGGTACGGGTGAGTTTGAAGCTGGCATCTCTAAGAATGGCCAAACCCGTGAGCATGCTTTGTTAGCTTACACTCTGGGAGTCAAGCAGCTCATTGTTGGTGTCAACAAGATGGATAGCACCGAGCCAAAATACAGTGAAGCCCGGTTTAATGAAATTCAGAAGGAAGTTAGTACATATGTCAAGAAAGTTGGCTACAATCCTAAAGCTGTTGCCTTTGTTCCCATTTCTGGTTGGCATGGAGACAACATGTTGGAGGAGAGTGAAAATGTATGTAATTTTATTTTAGGTTCCTTTGAAAATTAGGCCAATTTTGAACTGCACATTCATTTTCCTAGCAAGTTAAAGCCAAATTAGGCCAACAAATTGTTAATAGGCCTTGTTTCCTTTGCGAGTACCCACAGTGTAACTGTTTCTGGTGATTATTTATTTTTCAAACAATGTGTATTCATTTTAAAGAAAGGATGTGATTACTACACTCAAAATCAGGGAATTCATGAAGGTTTAGAGCCAGTGGGCATCAGGGTTTTGCACCTTGGCAAAGTATCATCAAGGCCCTACCCTCTTTGGTTTACAGAAGTTGGTTCAAGTTGTAACAGCCGGGAAAAGTTGTGTTCATAGCCGGTCAATTTGCCCTGTACCTGGCCCAAGATGAAACCCCTGCAAAATAGGAGATAAAGGTTATTTTGTTAAGAAAACTGCAATTTATCACTCTCACAAGCTAAGCCGGAAAGAAAAAGGCTGCCATTTTGTTTACGTGTGCGTGCTAGTTGTGCGTAAAATGCTGCACAGTAACGATACACATTGAAGATAAATGACCTTAAGGCACTTATAAGTGTGTTCTCTTATTTATCAACATTTGTGTCCCCTCAATATAGATGAAGTGGTTTAAGGGATGGGCTATTGAGAGGAAGGAAGGTAATGCTAGTGGAAAAACACTCTTCAATGCCCTGGATAGCATTCTTCCACCAAAGCGACCAACAGACAAGCCTCTGCGTCTGCCATTACAGGATGTTTACAAGATTGGAGGTAAACTGGTTATAGCAACCCATTTGCTCCTTGGAGTATTGTTACTTTTCCCAGAAACCAATGGATGAAAACTAATTCCTAGGGTTTTCAATAAGGGCCAGCAGCCAGCAAAACTCTTTGGCTATTTCACGTGATTTCACTGCCTACTTTTCCGGTACTTTGACTGAGAACTTAAGCTTACTTCAAATTTTACAGGCAACAAATACATTAAAATTTGCCATCAGTGGTGAAAGATTTGTCCGTGATTTATCCCCAGTGACAAGAGTAAAATAAAAATAAAAATGTATAGTTCTGTTGAAATAACCTAGTTCTTTCTCCAGTAAGCAGGGAATGCATTCTGAGAGGCCGAAAATTTAAAATTTTCACAGGGGAGCATGCCCCCAAATCCCCTAGAAGATCACGCCTTTGGTGTGAGTACTCCCTTCTCCGCCTTTTCCTTAACCTTGACCGGCCACTCTGATTCTTATTGAAACCCTTAATTCCTTTCTGGTTGCCCCATAATGGGGCTTGAAAAAAGGGCATTTGATGTGTGTTGAAAAAGTAACGGACAACAACTCTCTCCAAGGTTAAATGTAAGCCTGTAGTAAAAGTTCACTTTGTTTGACCCAATGTAGGTATTGGAACTGTGCCTGTGGGTAGAGTGGAGACTGGCATCCTGAAACCAGGAACTATTGTCACTTTTGCCCCTGGTGGACTCACCACTGAGGTCAAGTCTGTTGAGATGCACCATGAAGCTCTTACTGAAGCTCTTCCTGGAGACAATGTTGGTTTCAACATAAAGAACGTGTCAGTTAAAGAAATTAAACGTGGCAATGTTGCTGGAAACAGCAAAAATGATCCTCCAAAGAAAGCTGCTGCTTTCAAAGCTCAGGTAGGATCTTTTTCTTATAGTTTTAGTTTGGAAAATTCCCTTTCTTGTGTGGTATTTCCATTAAGGTGGCTCGACCCAGTTTTTTTCTTACGATAGGGATTAAAAATTTTAGTGAATACATTACCTTGTCAAGCACCACCTTGTCTGTTGTGGTAATTTCCTGCAAAATTTGTCTTGGAGACGAAACTTCAATTGCTCATATCTCACTAAATGCAAGTACCCCTGAACTGAAAATTTGTAAACAGGCATATTTTTTGATATTCTTCAGGCTGCTTGAAATTGAACCAATTTTAGCCTCCAGGAATACCTTAAGTCTCATAGGAGAAATTTAAAAATGGCTTTGAATTTCTGCAGTTTGCAAAATAAATGCGAGTTCTGAAATTGAACACAGATGTACTTTGTTCATGTAGTGAGAGAGTAGTGAGACACCTGATGACATGTTATACCACGTTCTACACAAGGTCCATGCAGTGAATACTAAATAGCACTCGTCTTAGCCTTACTAGCACTTGGGCTATCCTAAATAGTGTACGGTTAGCCAAAATAGAGCTCTGGTTAGCATAAATAGCTCTAAAGATACCCTAAATAGCCCTCTGGTTAGCCTACATGAGCTTAGGTTACTCACCTGGCAAAGTCCTTGAAAAGTCCTTGAATTTTCTTCAACTTTAAATGTAGTGGGGTCAAAGATAAAAATATTATTACTTTACATAGACTTTGGTCTTTTCCTGTGTAAAGCAGCTTCAAACACTGAAAAAGCTGGGTGTAAAAGCAGCTGATAAAGGGAAATTGAGAAGCAAAGTAATCCAACTGCGCACATGAGTTCAAATGTCAGTGAAACAAACTCACCAGCGGTTTTGTATAGAACTTGTAATTGTCCTGCGCATGTTGCATGCATGTTAGGCATTTAAAAACCTTTAAAACCTGTTAGCTTGGACTGGGAATGTGCATGAATGTACCATCTGTGAAATTACATTCCTGGTAGGTGGTCCTCAAAATTTCAAGTTGGTTCTTGAAAGGTCCTTGAAAAATCGTTGCAATTTTTTGTATGAACCCTGTTAAAGAGATTGTCTGGAGATTTCTTATCAGGGGAATGATCCTTCCATCTCCTACCCACCAATTTAAGTATTCCTTCCCTATCTAAATTGTTTCTTTTCACCCTGGCAGGTGATTGTCCTCAACCATCCAGGTGAAATTCACGCCGGGTACTCCCCAGTGTTGGATTGCCACACTGCCCATATTGCCTGCAAGTTTCAAGAACTGATCGAGAAGATTGACCGTCGTAGTGGAAAAAAGATGGAGGACAATCCTAAAATGGTCAAGTCAGGAGATGCTGCCATCATCAATTTGGTCCCGTCCAAGCCAATGTGTGTTGAGGCCTTCAGTGAGTATCCCCCACTCGGTCGCTTTGCTGTGCGTGACATGAAGCAGACAGTAGCTGTTGGTGTTATTAAGGAGGTGGATAAATCTGTAGAAGCTGGAAAGGCCACAAAGGCAGCACAGAAGGCCCAGAAAGGTGGTAAAAAGTGAAATTCAGTGCACAATTTAAATTACAAAAGACTCCGCTTACAAGTCAATCACGCTGTTGTAGTAGAATGGCTTCTTTCCTATTTGTTCCATCGAAAGTCTGTCAGGAGGCGGAAACAGTCATGCTTTATCTTAATTACTGAAGGATAAGTGTACTTGATAGAAATAAAATTAACAAAAGTTGCGTTCAGTAGAGGATGTCATTTGTGTCAGTAACTGTCCCCTGGGCGGGGAGGGTACTCGGGTTTTCAAGTGAAGGGGATGATCGAATGGGGGAAAAAATCCAAGGGCTTCAAATAAAACCTCCAAAAATTCGCACGCCGAATTTCTGACCCTTTAATTTCCAAACAGGGGGAATAACATAACATACAAAATCATTACTATACACAGCCAAGGCACTACGACAAATCTTAAGCTACGTCATGAACGACGCATAGGCCCTTAATCTTCGTTAGTTGAAACCATCCTTGTGTATTTTTGCGTTTTAATTGCTCCTTTGTTGCTCTTCTGCATTGGAAACCTATTATTTTTAGGTTTCTTTCACTTTGAAAGTAGTCAAAAAAATGTCTTCAAACCAAAAAACTCTTCTTAAATCAAGCCACCCCAAAAAATCCTGTGGAAAAAAAACACTTTTTTTTCATATTGCATAAAACTCGACTTTGTCGGCTGTTTCTAACATCCAGGCTTACTTAAGTTTACCAAAAAGGTAGGGTATTGCTGATACTCTGCCCGGGCACAAAACCTAGGAAATTGATTCTGACCATAAGCCCAGAGGGTTCGTCGGTAACATCCAGGGAATAAATATTACTGGTGACAATGTAAAGTGCGAGTAGTAAAGCCTGGCTTTCACTAGTGACTCGCACGGCCCCCGGGTGACAAGCGCAAGCGAAGATGCAATAACAAATATTTCACCATGGAAATGGCCTTGATGCGAGCACAAGGATCAAAATTTTTCCTTTCCTTGTGATTGTGTTGTGCTGTGAGAAAACAACCGCATACCGTATTTACTCGAATAAGCGCCGCATTTGGGACAAAAAAAGTTAATAGGCGCCGCCCCCGAATACGCGCCGCAGTCCCGATGCGGCGCTTATTCGAGGAATTTCGTTTAACTAAAAACAGCACTACAAAGCAACTCTTAAACAACTATTGTTTCCACCATAAGCGATGTTTTGCAGTTCAAAGTGATTGTTTTACCGCTCGCCCATTAGTTTTCTATCCAACATTCTTACAAAACGACGGTCTGTAAATGCTGTGAAGGCTGCGAACTTTGCCAGGACACTTGCGCCACTTCTTTTGTCGACTTTTTTTGCTTGTTTACAAGCAAAAAATAGCAGTTATGTGGGGCAAAATTTGGAACCACATTCTTGTTAACTCTCAAGGGATTTCTTTCCGCTGTGGGTGATCACTTGCTATCTCGTGGAAAAAACGTGACTTGTCACATTTAAAAACGTTATATAACAATTCTAAAAGTGACATGTCAGCTTTTTTATCTCAACGCACGTGTGTCTGAAAGGCGATCTATAAAAAGCGTCTCGCAAACGATGGATTGCGTAACTAACGCTAAAACACGAATAAATAATCACTAGCACTTACATCGTTTAAAAATTACAAACGTCAAAAATAAACCATACCAAAAAAAACTCGCTCTTTTCAAAGATATTATTGAAGTTAAAACAAATGCAAGAGATGGGGGCTTCTTTTAGCTTAGGAGCGGTTAAAAATTAGGCCAAATTTGGTCGCTACAAGCGCCATTCTATTTCGTCATCAGCCTAGGTCGTTAGGGACGTGACCTCGCGTTGACAGGGAATGACAGCAATGTTGCATGAATCGGCTTTAGAACATGCGATCGTGTCTACACAGGCGGCCCAGGCGTATTATGTGATCAATGTTAATATTTGTCGATTGCGTAAGTCTGGTTCAGCCGTTTGAGACAATGTATGAGAAAGCTTCGAAATTTGCTCTAAATACTACATCTGTAAAGGAACTGAAATAAAAATGGCTTACCTCTTGTATTGTATTTCTTGCATTATTTTGCCTTCTCTGTGTTCCTAGGGTGGGATTTAGGCCATTTAAGCGATTTTCTCTTTCGACGGTTTAGCCTTCCGTAAAGAAAAACACATAACACGCCTGGGCTGCCTGTGGTGTCTACGAAGTTCGAGTGGAATTTCAGTCAAAGACAGCAAAATTCTTTCGTATTTCATCTTCAAATATAATTCGAAAGCATTCACTGTATATATGGCTTTTGTTTAATCCTTCTTAAGCCCACGAAGAAGCTGTCTTGATATCCGACCCTCGCAGAGCCCAGAAACGCAGCTTGAGTGTATCGATTTGTTTACGCCGCAATTATATGCGCAATGTTTTCTCCGACAGTAGTCGGAAATATCCGTATTTTTTTCGTGCTTTTTCGTGGAGCAATCGTAACGATACGGCCTTGAACACATTGAACAGCGGTCTACCTATAACAATTCAAATACCGTATGGCGTCGCAAAAACAAAGCGTCAAACGCATATTTTGCTGTTTCATTTTCTAATTTCGCTGCCGTAATCGACTGCCTCGAAAAGTCCTTGCAATTTTAAAGTATAGAATTGTCAGATCTCGGTGAAATTTGCACTGTTTATTTGTGTTATGTTGAGGAATATGTGTATAAATACTCGGCGCGGACGAGCCATTTTTGACAAAATTTTATGGCTGCATTTCCTCCTTGAAGATAGGATATTGTTAACTGACTAAACTACAAAGCAACTGTAATGATAAGTTCGAAGAACAATGCTCAGGATAAACCTTCGACTCATACTTCATGCAAAAAAGTCGGTATCTCGAAGAGACTTTGATTTCAGCAAGAGACGAATACTGACAATAAAAAGACGCTATTTTCAATTAACGTAAAAGATTAGATTCTTTGTGGCGTCCAAGCTTTAAATAAGCGCCGCCCTCGAATAAGCGCCGCACTTTAGGCGCGAAAAATTTAATAAGCGACGCGGCGCTTATTCCAGTAAATACGGTAAGCACAAGAAAATTTACATCGTCTGGCTGTGTCTGCCAAGCACACGTTCCAATTCCACCCTCGTCTAGTAAACAGGGCGTTCTAATGCTTATGTTGTTCGTTTTCACGTGGCACAAAATACTTGTACTTGCGTCGCTAGGAATAGCGAAATTAACGCTTGTAGGAAATTAACGCTTGTGTTAATCAAGGTATTATCGTTGGCTCTCCTTACGATTTCAAATAACTTCACAAAACGGCGCCAGAATGCCTTCAAAATCGGCACAAGAGACAAGAAAACGACACATTTGAGGTTGGAAAACTTTATTTCAAATTAGATAGTTATTTACACAATTTTTTTTACGATCAGTGACTTTCCAATACAATTCTCTATATACTCAAGCTGTCCCATACACCACGTATTTTGAGCTTGGGGAGCCTGTGATCGACCCCGCTAACTCGAACTGTTTTTTCGTTTCCCTTTAGAGTTCGAGTTACCGGGGTTCTACTGTACCTTCGATAGAAAATGGTACCCAACACATACACTTCTCTTAATTTTTCACTTGATAAATTTTAAAAACCATTCTCTATTTTTCAGTTGCCCATAATACACTTTGTTTGCCCCCCAAATTTTGCATAAACTATTGTTTTCAAATTCTCTTGGGAGGACTGTATATTTCCAAAACAATATTTATGCAAAATTTGGGGGGGGGGGGGGGAAACAAAGTGCATTATGGGCAATTGGAAAATAGAGAATTGACAGTATACCTGCCAACTTTTTCTGGGTCAAAGGCGTGAGATTTTTATCCTGAGAGTGCCAGGATTTTCGAAGACGATACGACAATGTCCAAAGTTTTCCGAAGACGTCCGAAGACGTTCCGAACATCTCCCGATCGTGTTTTGCTAAACACGACCTCGTTCCCAATGCTTTTCTTCGTCACAACTCTGTCATTTCGGGGGAAGGTATCGCCATTTACTCATTTTACATGGTGTTTTATTTTCTCACACTGGTTTGAGATTACATTTTTTGGAAAATGTGTCACATTTTTCGACTAGGCGTGAGAAATTGGTTCGTAAGCGTGAGTTGGCGTAAGATCGAAGTTTTCAACTCGTAGGCGTGAGACTGATATCCAAGGCGTGAGACTTATGCCCAAGGCGTGAGACTTATGCCCAAGGCGTGAGAGCTGGCAGGTATATGACAGTTTTCCCTACCCTTCTGTATAATCGCAGCTCGTGAAATCCCTGCCAGCTTTTATCATGTACCCACAGCCTGAAAAAGGGACCGCTTTAAGGCGGAGTCTCCGATATAGAGAGTACTCTCTGGGGTCTTGGTTTACTTCTCACGCTTTTGCCTTGGCCTCGTCTTTTCGTTCGGACCAGGTGATCCGCGACGAATTGACACTCGCCTATCTTGTTGTAAGAGTATTGAAGTGTCCAACGTTTTATAAAAGTCATGTTACTCTTCACCTATCTTGTTATAGGGGTATTGAATTGTCCGCGTTTTTTAAAAGTCCTGTCCGTAATCCTTCGTTCTTTCCTTTAAAGTCTTTTTTCATACCCCAATAACTTTTCAAGAGGGACCTGAAGGGGTAAAATTAGCCTGAGTATCAGGCTTTTCTTAAGGCCCGGTAAAGGGGCCCGGGGAAGGGAGAACCCTCCCCCCTCCCCTTAGGAAGGCCTGATACTCAGGTTAGGGTAAAATGGGAGCTGGGAAAAAAGTTTGCAGAAGAAAATTTTTCATCCCCCCCCCCCTACAAGAAAATAATGGTCCGTCCCTTACTTTTCACCTCTCCCCATTTCCCAGCCCGTCCTCCGCAGAGGCCTCTTTCGTGCCCAGGGGGGGTACTCCGGCTTGTAAATGACGGGGATGATCGAATGGAGCCAAAACTCAGGACCCAAAAAAATCCCTAAGTCTTCCGACATTACCCAAAAAAATCCCTGGACCAAAAATAACCCCCCAAAAAATCCAAGAGAGGGGCAATAACATAACACAAAGAACGCTCGTTTTGTTTTTTCATCATGCCATAAATACGCCAAGGCACTTTAGTTCGTTTTTAATACCCCCAAAAACCCCCTATTTAAATCAAGTCACCCAAAAAAAATACTTGCCAAATTTTCCAACCCAAAAAAATCCCGGAATCGAAAATTTCAAACCCAAAAAAATCCTTCGATCATCCCCGTCATTAACAAGCCGGAGTACCCCCCCCCCCCCCCTGGGCTTTCGTGTTTTGTAGAGAGACCCCCACGCAAGAGCATTCCAGGTTTTCAGGGGACTGTCTGGTGTCCGTTTTCTAATTTTTAACTTCAAATTCTAAATTTACATGTACAACTACATCAAATTTTCAATATTTATTTTTCTCTAAATTTTATTACTCCTTTAAGAAAAACTATCTCCTGCCAAAAATCTCCAAAAATCACCCAAATATTTACACAACACCCCTAAGTTCCTGAACATAGATTTATGGGACGAGCATAGGGTTTTTGCATTGCTTAAAAATCGAACAAGATATTTCCAAAAATCCTATATAAAGCGGAGGAAAAAGAACTTTACGTTAAGTTTCGCCTTTATTCAATCTAGATGTACTGTAGAAACCAGAAAACACCTAAAAAAGGCAAAGGACCGCCAACACTAATGCTGCTAAACGTAGAATCTGCAGGAGACCTAAATCAGCCGAAAAAATGAAGAGAAGTATGATACCTAAAAAACACCTCGTTATATTGTGTCAAGAGTGACAAACAGTGATAAAATTGGGAACAACTGCGTAGCGTCTTGAACTATATACTAACGTAATAACATTGTTAATCACGCTAGAAAATTCGGGGGGTACAAGTTTTCAGGTTTTCAAAAGCGCTCGTGGCAGAGCTGGTGCATGGTGTCTAGGAGCCGAGACAAGGAGTGGCCGCGCAGCTGAAACCGCGTAGCTCTGGGAACGAGGAGAACAAAAAAGATAATGATGGCGGCTCCGATGGCTTGTGTTCCGTGACTTGAATTGAAATGGTTTACGCTTTCTTAGTACATTCACTTGTTCCTGGACCATGCCGAGTATTATACTCTTCGTCTTTTGTACACGAATCTCCGGTAAGACCATTTATTGCGTAAACTGGATCAATTTTATAGAAAATTGTGACTTTTAGCCATTTAGGTCCATAGTCGACATCATAGTCCAAACGACTCCATAAAAAAAGAACCTTTTAAGAACCTTTTTGTTCACACTGAAGGCATGCTACAACTACAGGCGCGTAGCTAAGGTTTTTGGAAGGGTGTTCGTATTGACAGGAACATTTATTAAGGGGGGTTATTTAATACGAGCGCGCGAGCCTCTAGGGGGGTTAGGGGGCATGTCCCCCCAGAATACTTTGAAATCTAAAGGCCCGGAAATGCTATTTTCAGCATTGTTTACGTCAATACAGTAGAACCTCGGTAACTCAAACTCTGAAGGGAAACGAAAAACAGTTCGAGTTAGCGGGGTTTCGAGTTATCGGGGTCTATTTAATATTATATAATAACCTGAATTCTACGCGCATTTTTTTTGGTTTTTTGTTTATAGAGTATAAACATTGTTTGCGGGGGGGTGGCGCGCGTGTAGTTTTATTTTGGCTTTTTTGCCTTTTTTTTTTAAAAAAACACCGCCAAAAAAAAGACTGAAGGGTGGGTTCAAATCCAAGGGAAATGGAAGTTTGTTCAAGTTAGCGAGGTTGTTCGAGTTATTCGAGTTCGAGTTACCGGGGTTCTACTGTATTTCAAACTCGATGGAGTGTAAAATAAGAGGTATTTTTAGTCATAACAACAATATTTCTGGCGTTTTGTTAACTTGATAGATTTATACATACTGTACCGGCTTAGTAGACTTTAAACGTTTTACAAAAGCTTGACATGTGCTGCAAAAGCATCTCAGGGTAAAAGGTTAAGCCCCCACCCCCCAGCTCCACCATCAATGTACTAAAAGCGGCGTCAAAGCGTCAATATGCACTAAATACATGTATCACCTGGGCCCCCCGAAATTGTAAGATACTCCATTTATCAAATCCCAAACGCCCGTTAAGGAAATATTTTTTAAACGATGGGATTATTTTGACTACATATAATACAAGGTCACTAGGATCCGTTCCCCTAAACAACAACAATTTAATACTTTTCCGATACTTTTAGCGTTTTCTTGCAGGGTACAGGTTATTTAAAAGCTGCAACGCTCAAAGTTTGTTTTCCATTCCCCCACTTTTTGCTAAAAGTGGAAAATCAACAGTTTGCGTTTTCAATCCTTCATTATTGACCTCCAAAGGGGTTCGTTCGAATCCTTCGACCCCCCCCCCCCCCTCTTACGCACCTGAACTAGCTGTACCTCATACTTTTTAGATAGATACTTTATTTATTCTCGAACGATAATCAGCCATCCCTGAGGGGGGAGGGGGTCATCAGGCAAGGGTGGGGACTTAGTTGAAGGAGACTGAGAACCTGAAAAACCATACCCTATCCCACGGCACATTAACGTGTACCTTAACAGCCCATATATGGGAGTTGTACTTAATATTACTATTATTACATGTAGCATTGCATAGCTGAGATGGACAATGTAGGACTCTACCGTGACTACTAGTAATACAGTATTTACTTGAATAAGCCCCACCCCAAAATAGGTCGTTGGAGCGCCGCCCTCGAATAAGTGTCCCAGTACCTATGTGGTGCTTATTGGAGGAATTCGGTTTAACTAAAAACAGCGCTACAAAGCAACTCTAAAACAAAATTGCACATTTCTTTCCATCAAAAGCAATGTATTTCAGTTCGCCCATTAGTTTTTCTATCCAACATTCTTACAATACGAAGTTCTGTAAATGCTATGCAGGCTGCGAACTTTGCCAGGACAGCTAGCACCACTGATTTCTCTCTCTAGCAAGAAACGAATACTGACAATCAAAAGACGCTATTTTCAATTACTGTAAAAGATAAGATTCTTTGTGGCATCCAATTTTAAATAAGCGCCGCCCATGAATGAGTGCCGCACTTGAGGCTCGAAATATTTAATAAGTGCCGCAGCGCTTATTCGAGTAAATACCATAATCATAGATTAGTGGAGTGTGTTTGAGTCAATTTTGTATGCCTTAAATCCACACACTTAATGCGTTTGAGCTACACGCTTGGCATTTGTCAAAATCACACATGATGAAATGGCGAACAGCCACCGAGACTGAAAACAATTTAACAGATTTACATTTACATGTAGCATTACATAGCTGAGATGGACAATGTACAACTCTACTAATAGACAGTGTTTGATGCTGTATATTAATCAATGTACATGGAGCTAAAAGACGAGCGTGAGCTTGTTTTTAGTTACTGACCACTTCTCATTGTCAGAGGAGTCATAAAAGTGACATTATTGTGGTGACCTCTATAAAGCTACGTAAAAAACCCCCAAATGTTTCTCGTCTGCATTTCTATAAAAAAGAGAGCGAGCGGGCGCTTTTTTTGTTATTTGTTATTTCCTACTTCGTCAAATTCTCCAAAGAACTTGCAAAATAAATCCTGCAAGGTAATTGACCTATCTAGTATGGACCTAGTGTGCCAAGGCTTTAAAATGTTGGCCCAAGTTCATATTAAAATGCAGACAAAAGCCATGTCTTACAGAATTGTTTTTGTAATTAATTGAGGAGTAACGCCTGTTAGTTTTTGCTTGTTCCAGTTTTTCCAATAACAAATAACAAAAAAGGGAGGCGGCCCAAAATTTGCAGCAGGCCTAATATGGACAACTGTATTTAACAAATCCCTTTATAATAGGCAATGTTGTTTAGTCAGGCCAGTTAATTACTAATAGACAGTCAAATGTTTTGGAATGGAAACTCGCGGTGTAAAAGAACCACCATTACAACAAACATATTTTCCCTGGTCCAGACTTTTAGCCAGGGATTGAAAAGTGGGCATCCAAAATGTTCTATAAGGCCTGACTCCACTTTCCTAGGAGGTGTATTTCTGCAGTTTTGAATGCAAAGATTTCCAAATTTGCTAAACTGTAACTTCCAATCATAGTCAAAAAAGCGGGCATCCAATAGATCTCCATAGGACACCTGGAGGCCCATCTAGCTAAGAGCCTGCTATGGTACCTTGCCAGAAATGGGGGTGGGGCTGTCACATGGAAATGATGGGGATGCTTGTCATCTCGCTTTGGGGATTAAATTTTGGTCCCACTATCTTTTAGGGTCAAAAAAGCTTGAGCCAGGCCCAGGTTGGTCCCCTGTAGGGGTTGAATTCAAAAATTCTGTTGAGAATCCCATCTGTTTTATATGGGCACCCCCCCCCCCCTCTCCTTCCCCGCAGCATCCTGTGGGACTTCACTTTACACTGCTGATACTTAAATCTAGTTTTATTTGATTGATTAGCCTGATGGTGTGGCAAGTGAAGATGAACGTGCAAGAAGGAAAGAGCAGTTGTTACAAGTAGCGCAACGTGTGCAATCTGAGTACTCTTTTAGATATGTGGCATCTGGAAATGATAGTCAAGAGGATTTTTCTGGGTTATCATCAACAGATGAGTAAGTAATTACTGTATTTATTTGGTTTAAAGGCACACCATTTTTTACGAGAAAATATTATGCTTGTTCAATTAGAATCTGCTCAAAACTCCGTTGACCCGTTAGCTTAGTTGGTAGAGTGCCGGACTACCGTGCGGGAGGTCTCGGGTTCGATTCCAAGACCGGACCAACACTCGGGGTCTTAAAATAACTGAGGAGAATATGCTGCCTTTGCAATGACATCTGCAATAGACATTCTAGTCTGCTTGGATAAGGAAATAAGGCGTAGGCCCCGTTTCCTGCCTCTTCAGTGTTATGGTAAGCAGGGGACGTAAAAGAACCCACACACTTATCGTAAGGAGTAGGGCATGGAGTTCCCGGTGTTGTGGTCTGGTCTTTGTGCATTGTGCTGTATACTGTAAAATGCTAGATTTATTTAGCATTACTTGCTAGAGGCCTCAAACACGCTTCATAATACCGAAGGTAAATAAAGTTTCAGTGTGTCTTATAACCAAGTATTTTCACACAACAAAATATAACTTTTCCAAATTCCCCTGATAATAAATGCTAAACTGAAATGAGTAAATAAATAAATAGCGGTAAATGACTAAACAAAAGACAAACAACGTTGATCATTGACATGTTCAAATTTGTTGGTTCTAAAAAGAACTGGGGTGGATCTGAAAAGAACCATTTTGTTTGAAAGCTTGGCTGAGCTCAGCTACTCATCATCCTCAGCTTTGCTATCTGTCTCGAACTCGTTGCCTATTGGCTCTTCTGTGTCTTCTGTTTCTTTTTCGTTCTTCTTCTTCCCAAACTGCATCATCTTTAGTTCTGTCGAGAGCATTGGTGATACCAGAGAACTTGAACGATCTTGTTATCAGATATGCTGGGATCTTGCTCCATGCTCGATAAATCCATTGTAAAACCATCTCTTTGCTACATGATTGTTCCACAAGAACCTGCTGGATAATTAACAATAATTACTGGGAAATCACATGAAATATCTGATATTTAGCCGATGAGACCTAGGCCAAGTTGGTTAAAATCAGACCAGTTAAATTTTGCAAGATTGAGCAGAATTATTGAATTAATTATTATTGAACAAGTTGTGAACAAAAAATATTTTTCAGCTCAAGATCGATGGATTGTATTGTCTGATACCAGTCATACGAATTTGTACCATGTGATATGTTTTGTCCAATTAGAGCTAATGCATGGAAATTAATTGGTGGATTGGATTGGACTCTGCAAATTAACATTTAGGTATACAATCAACTCTCTCTTAACGGACACCTTAGTCTAAAAAAGTATAAGACAGACACCTCTTCAAGACGGACACCTAGTGTTAGCCCCATCCCTGCCGTTTTTTCAGTCATTTTACTGTAACTAAACTCCCTATAAGACCGACACCTCTCTAAGACAGACAGTTGGAGATGGTCCCGACAGTGTCCATTTTAGAGAGAGTTGACTGTACTTTTTTTTTTTTACCCAATCAATACTAGACTCACACCCATCGTCTGTTTTTCTTTTATTATGCAAAACCAGAATCAAAGCTATAAAATTTCAGTTCAGATGTGATAAAGAATTATTAATCTCTTATTTTGCAGGCTTTTATCTAATCTGAAGGCAGGTGTTTTCAGGTACATATCTCTCAAGTTTATTATCAACTTCCTACTAATTAATAATTAATGGAGGCCTTATTTACCACGGTCACTTGGTGGTTGGCAGGTTTCGCTCCAAACCATTAGCAGACCTAGCTCAAGTGTTGACTGGGGTCACGTAATGAGGCTCTGCAAGCTGGGCTTCCCTTGTCACTTGTCAGGATTTAAAATGCCCCATGTTGCGTGAATTCCCTGTCAGAATTTTGTTGAGAAGGGCTTTCTTTTGTCACAATTTCATTCTAGGTGCTGTAGCTAGATTTCGGGCCGTGCAGGCCTCTTTTTTCGGAATTTTCTCTGGCAGGGCCTCTGTATTGCATATTTGCATTTTTGGGCAGGGACGGTGGAGCCGGGGGGGGGGGGGGGGGGTTTGGGCAAGGGCTTTAGGCCCCCCACTTTTTCCATTTTTTCCCCCCCCCCCCCCGTCACCCCCCCCCGCACCTGGAAAAATGTTCCGCCGTCCCTGTTGGATTACCTCACAGCCTCTCTCCACCAAATTAATTATGTCAATAACACCCACTTTCAGTGTTATATGCATAACTATCTTTCTACATCCATATTTCAACATCAACTTTTGACAGCGTCTTTCGACGTGCTGTTTGAAATGAGCCAATCAAAACTGATGTATAACATTGTTGGTTTCATGCAAATGAGCCCACAAGGTCAGAAGGTCATGCTAGTGGGCTTTGATTGGCGGATTAAGATCCATTTTGTTTGTAAGCATGGCGAAAGATGGATGTTAATGGAAAGCTGCTATGCAGGTAACACTGAAAGTGGGTGTAATTTATCACTTTCCATTGAATTTTCTTTGTTAGTTTGCACTCTTTAGACAGTCCTTTTTGGGTTTTCAATACCATACCATGTTGTAATGCAGTAATTATTAACTAGTAACAATAAAACCATCCATGTATGATATTTTTTGCACGTTATTTTAATAAGGCCATTCCAAAAAATGTTTCGTTTCCCATCGCCCAACCGACCCATTTTTTTCGAAAAGTAAAAAAAAAAATCCAGATTCACATGACAAAGAAGCAAGTACTTCAATTCACAAGCACACGATCTTGTTTTATTAACAAGAATTGGTATGATGTGTTGTCTTTGTGTCTTAAATAAACATCGTTACCACGTTATTTAAAGACTTATAAACAAGAACGAACGAAAATGCCACGTTCTCGAGTTGACTTTGTAATCAGGCTTTCTTACTTAGCAGCCCAGCCTTTTCTGGAACCCAGAACCCTTCAAGTTTTTCTTTCTTTTTTTTTTTTTGCCCGACCGACCGACCCACCATCACAAGAGACGGGGCGATGGGAAACGAAACATTTTATTGGGATGGCCTAAAGATGAAAAAATACAGACCCACAATGACACGCATGCATACCTCGTTCATAAGTTTGTCATCTGGTTTCTTCGTCTCAATTATCGTCGGTTCGATGAAGTAGCCAACAAGTTATTACTGCATTATTATTTGCAACAGTTCAAAGTGTGCTCTTGCTGACAGGCTTTCATCAGGAAATCCATACCAAGTTGAAAGAGTTGTTCTTTGGAAGGGATTGGCAAAGTAAGATTAAAAATAATGATGTATATTTAAGGCTATAAATTAAATTAGGTTTCCAATTTTTTGTCTGACTTTGTATTAAATTTTCATAAGTGCCAGTTTAAGTTTGACTCTGTTACACATGCTGAGGTCAGAGTTACAAGATTCCATACCATTCCAAAAGTAACTGAAAGTTCCCTGAAAGTAGCCCCCCTTTAATAAAATTAAGTTTTGTGGTTGTTAGCAAATCGTTAAGGAATCGACACTACAAAAGTAGTGATCTTAAGTGCTATTTGACTTACTGCGAGAAACAGTGAAAGTAACAAATACAACAGACCATACCAAAATGATATCAAATGATATTTGTTTTAGATGACCCTTTTCCCAGTGCTCGAACTACGTCGCCCTCTCCAAAAGAAATTTTTTTTGACTAAAAAATTTGAAAAAAAAAAAAAAAAAATAATTAAAAAAAAAAAAAAAAAAAAAAAAAAAAAAAAAAAAAAAACAACAAAAAAAGGGGGGGGAAGACCTTTTCCACAGGCAACACAGTTCTTTTCAAAAGAATTTTACTTTTTATCCTCCATTAATAAAATTACAATCGAAAACATTTCTATTTGTTTAGATGTGTTGTCAACATATGGTAGTGACGCCCCTTATAATTGGAAAAGAAATAATAGTAATTGGAAAATAATAGAAAAGGGTGCTAAATTATCTGCAAGTAATGAGGGATTCACATTACTTTCAGAAGTATACAGTACATGTATATACATTTTTGGCCCAGCTTCTAATTAAGGAAACAAATTAATATATTAATTAAAAAAGAATTTACACATATTGCAAGTAGTTGACTATTTCTTTTGTTTTTTAGTTCTGGATTTACTCTTGTGTGTGAAAAGGACGAGAACCGTCTAATTGCTGAGAACATTTTAGATCTTATTATCAGACACCTTCAAGAATACTGTCAAATCATTCTTAACCCTTCAGAGGTATGTCAGTTCTATTCACAGTATTACTGCCCACAGCCTGATAACTGTGGGATTGAACAATGGCTCTTAGCAGAAACAATAATTAAAAATAATAATTTTTATTAAACAGGGTCAGCCAGGGCTTTTAGGTATACAGTATATGGGAGGATTTTAAATTGGGTGTATACAGGTATGAAGTATACTGTATTTTTTTCAAATTTTGGTTATGTTTTCAGGTTATTGGTAACCACATACCCCCCTGGCTGACCCTGATTAAAAGCCTGGCCATACAGAAATGCAAACTTTATTTGTAGACACAAATGTTTAGCTTGTGTTTACCTGTGGTTCCCTATGATTGACCAGAACTTGTGTGCACTTGCATAAACTTGCATTCAGTTTGGTCAGAATCAAATTTTTTATGCAAGTCGGTGCAATTTTTCAACCGTTAAACCACCAAGCCTCAGTCAGTCAACACAGGTGTAGTCAGCATTATATGTACTGAATAATGGTGTGCAGTAACATAACTTATTGACATGGCTTTATATTTCGATAATTTACGTGCGCTACATGTACATGTACCAGTAAATTTGCGAGTCCCCTTGGCCACCCAATGCAAGTGTGTATCTGAAAGTTTAACTGGGGTCTCAGAAGGTGGGGGGGGGGGGAGAGGGTAGGCATGTGTCGTTCAAACCAAAAACCTGCACGTGGTGGGGGTATGGGTATCTCTGGAACAATGCTATAGTTGGAACTTTCAAGCAAGCAAGCAATTTAAACTTCTAGACTGTAATTATTATTAAAAACATTATTCTTTAGTTGGCCTAACTTATTTTTTTTTTTTTTTTTTTTTTTTTTTTTTTTTTGATTTGGTCATTGCTGTAGGCCATTCTCAAGGTGGACAAGGTTGCTGCTATTATTCATCAGTTTCTACCAAATGGCCAGGTATATTAATGTCTAGCTGGTTTAAAAAGTTTGTCTTTTCAAGAGGCCCTGCCAGGGTAATTCCGACAAGCGACAGGCCCAAAAAGTAGCGACAGCATACTAATAAAATTGCGACAAACGACAACCCTTATGGAAAAAAACTTCACTTCCGACAAGGACAAGCAATTTTCCTTCAATTTAATTACCGACAGCGACATGAAGAGCGAAAAAAACAGCGACATAGCACATATTTAAATTTAGACAAGCGACACGGGAACCCCCCCCTGGCAGGGCCTCTTTCAAGCTGCAAAACGTTGCTTTTGAGAAATACACAGCACACATAAAGCACAACTCAATAGTTTTCATTCAAATGACCACAGAACAGGATTTCATTCTCAGACTAAACCACCTTGTACGACATCGTAAATAGTACCACATGAAAGTACTGCTCACCTTTCATTTGAATGCTCACACACTAGTGTTTCATCCACAGACATAAATGTTAGAGCTCCTTGTACAGCATAATAAACAGTCCCATATGAAGTACTGCTCAATGACTTTTATTCTGCATCAGAACTAATGATTTCAAATGTATTATTTTGTCAATTCCCCTTCAGCTGCTGTTCATGAACAACCGTTATTTAAGGCAAGTGGAGAAAGAACTGGAACAAGTCATGAACTTAAAACGAGAGTGACCGAATGCGCTGTTACACTAGCAAATTATTTTTTGAGGTTGTAAGATGTAATAGCCCCCTGCAATCAATATTTATTGCAACAAAGTTGCAGTAAGCACAGGCGGCCCAAGCTCACTTCGTGAAATAATCATTCATAAAGTGTAAGCAAATGTGACTCTTGGCTTAAGCGGTGTTGTGTTACAAAGATGAGATGAGTTCCTATACAAATCCTTATAAATCGCATCTTTGTAACACAACACCGCTCAAAGCCAAGAGTCACATTTGCTTAAACTTTAAGAATAATAATTCACGTAGTGAACTTGGGTTGCCTGTACAGTAAGAAGAATCAAGGTGATATGTCAGTAAGCAGTGTTTTGTACAACTTGTCTTGCCATTCAGTGTGCAACAAATAATTATTTGACACTTATAGATTTATTTACTTCGATATTTGTATATAGTTTTCCATTGTTTTTTTATTATATTCAGATTGGAATGGCTACTAAAAAACCTTTTTATGGATGTGAACTAACAAAACAGTAAAGTTATTATTACGATTGAGATAAGTTGAACAACACACTGTCAAAGTGTAACACTACATGCACCCATTTAAACAATTATTTTCACAAGTTTGTAAAATGGGAATAACAGCAAAATACCTATAAGTAAGTAATAGTAATACCGGTAGTAATAATATAAAATTGGACCAAACTCGTGGAGTACATTTCAGGGAGTAATCAGGCGAGTAACTTCAAAATTGGCCGAGCGTGCAGCACAAGGCAGATTAAAATTACAAGCACAATTACCCTCTGAATTCCACACAAGGTCCAATTACTAAATAAATTAATCTGTAAAAATCTGTAAATTACTGCTTAAGGGGAACTGATGTTCTTTAAAATTTACCGGAACCGTCTTCAACAACATACGGATTAAACTCATTTACTTATTTGGCTGCAAAGACCTGGAACTCTTTACCAAACATTACAAGAGCTTCAACATCACAAAGTGACTTTGTTACAGCTGTCCGACTATGCACTGCTAGCTGAGACATTTTTTTTCTGGGGGGAGGGGAGGGGGATAGACTTGGTAATTTGTGTTTTTATATTTTTTGTAATGTGTAGGACTGGTAGATAACAGAGATAATATAATATAATTGTTTATTTAATTTTTTTGTATGTTTGTGGCTTGTTGATTTCTCGAAGAAACTAGCTTATTTTAGCTACAGCAAAATTGGAATTTAAATTAAGTTTTATCTTGAATGTAAATCGTATCTATAACAGCTTTTTTGGATGAAAAAGTCAAAGGTATAATTTATTCGATCAGTTTTACAAACAGTTGCAAAACAGCAAGAAAGAACCCGTCTAAGTGCATATGATTGACGTGCGAATGATGTAGGTGTCCAATTTGAAGGTGCTCAAATTGGATACCTCTAATTGGAAACCCACGTGATTGTCACCAATTTACGCGACAAATAGGTGCGTGCAGATCGGAGCCAATCAAAATCCAGAATTTTGTTATAGATACAATTACCGGTATGTTTTTATTGTACAATAAATAGTTTCCACTGTGCTTCATAAACTTAGTAATGATAATATTACAATGACACCAAAATAATGTTTTATTTATTCTAATAAATTAAGAAAGTAGGGCTCCAGACATCAAAAAGGTGCAAAGGCAAAAATGTAATTCTTATTAAATCTCTCTTCCCTCCAAAGCAACAGACAGAGTTTCATGAAAATATTAAGGGGATACTTTGAGCTACCGATTTGTAAGACACATAAGTTTAGAAACACTTTCATTATGAACCATAGTTTTAATTATAAATAGTTTGCGATATTTTATTGCTCATTATTATTCATTGCAAGGTTGTAAAGTAGTTCGTAATTCAGCAGCTCCGGCGGCTGCAATGTGTTTACCAATAAAAATCTATCTATCTATCTCGCACCTATCAATGGTTTGCCCCAGAATGGGGGGTACAGACAACTCCAGGGGGAATTTGACATTTTCAGGTTTTCAAAAGTCAAATTCCCACCCTTGGCCAGGCCCTTTCCACTTTCCAAGATGGGGACTGAGTAAAATTTTTCTCAGAGGGGACTGATGTGGATGTCAAAATCCCTACCCAGGTAGAGCTACGCTGAGTCAAATTTCCAGTGGGTTGCCCTCCCCCCCCCCCCATCCTGGGGCAAACCATTGACATGGGCATTAAAGAAATATATTTGTTAAGAATTTCATTTAATTTCCTGATAGCCCTGTCTATCCTTGTCAAAAAGGGCCTCTATCTCCTCCAATGTTTTCCCCTTTGTCTCTGGCAAAATAAGACAAACAAAAATAAATCCTAGTAAGCAACAGCCGGCATAAAACCAATAGACGCCTTGGATGCTGAGAGCAATCACCATGGAGTCGTATGTCTTGGTAACAATAAATGACATCATCCAGTTTACCATGGTTACAAAGCTGCTGGCTGGGCCACGTGCTCGCAGGGGAAATATTTCCGACATGACAAGCCATGGAACTGGTCCCCAAGCCAGGGCGAACATAAGATTGAAAAGAACAATACACAGGATTGACAGCCAAGAAATTTTGTTCGCTGGTACAGAATGACTTATTGAGCCCAGCAAAGAGACAGTGTCACTAGCTGAGCCACCATCTTTTGGTGGAGGGATGTAGATCTCAAAATAAATGCCAAGTCCCAAAAGAGAGAGACACATTCCAAGTGCGGTGGTCCAGAGGAGAATTCGCCGTCCTGCTTTGTCCATAAGCAAACAGGCCAGAACTGTTCCCACAAACTGAACCAAACCCACTGCAATAGTAATGACCTTTCCGTTTGAAAAGCCTGCAATTGCGAAGATATGCGCAGCATTAAAGAGTACTGCATTGATTCCACAAAACTGGAAGAAAAACATTAATCCAATGCTGATTATCAGGGGCTTTGCTATAACTGGTGATAACAGGTCACGCAACCGAGGCCTCTCATGACGATCTGTCAAAGAAAATAATAATGTATGTAAAACAAATTTGTACATGAACATAACAGGGTTAAAATATCTCTGGCACGAGGCAGACCATTTAGCTATTTACAAAAATGGCCGAGGAGTTGAACTTGGGACTACCTCAGATTTCAAGTCTGCCGTGCTAATCACTCAGCCATACTGCCTCCAATGCTGGTGATAGAAAATTATTATTATTTTTTACGCCAGTTAAATGAGTTTTCTCAGTTGTGTTTCTAAAGCGGGAAAACCGTCTCTGAAAATGTTGTTGTTGTCAACATGTGGTGTTTCTTGTAAAATCAAACCATGACGTAAATGGTAATGAAAACGTGGCGATCGAAATTTGCCTGTGCATGTTGGAGCTATTGTTCCTGTAATAATGTAACTTTAGAACTTCCCATGGACCAGACATAACATACAATCATGTAGGGTAAGGTGAAGTCTGCGTCAAGCTGTGGCCGATACAGCACGAGCTAACTAGGAATATTTCTGCTCCCCCTGGATGGGATGCTAGTCTATTGCAGGGTTACCCCCCAGCATTAAATTCACCGGTACCCATTTATACACCTGGGTGGAGAGAGGCACCAAAGGAAGTGACTTGCCCAAGAACATGCCCCAAGCACTGGCCGCGTCCAGGGCCCGAACCCGGGCCGTTTGATCCAGAGTCCAGCTCACTTACCATTAGGTGACAACGCCTCCCTACATATATAATGTACCGTGATCTTAAAAACAATTCGTCCACCTGTATGAACAATGATTCACAATTGGCCTTACCAAGAGTCGCCTGTATTGAGAAGCACTCTTCTTTAATGTCAACATCAGGACCTCTTAACCAAAGCAGAGCTTTCAATGCTTCACTTCTTCTGTTCTTTCCCAGTAACCAACGAGGCGTCTCTGGCATGGAATACATTAGAATTAGGAGCAATCCTGGGGGAATTGCACCAACAAAAGCCAGCCACCTCCACTTGCACAGGACACCCATTACATAGGACAGTAAAAGGCCCATTGTCACCGCCAGTTGGTTGACGGAACCTAGCATACCACGCAGCCATGCAGCTACAATCTCGGCAATGTAGACCTAAGAAAAAAAGTGGCACCATATTTATAAGCAATTCCCCTCTATCAATTAACGGGGTTTTTGCCAGTGACTACCGTTTTTTACATGTAACAGCTTTGCAACTGGTATGAAGTAAATACTACCATTTTCGAGCGACCGTGAACGGCCAACTTTTTTCCGCGTTTTTTCAGGGGTAAAACATTCAAGTTTGACTAGACAAACCGTCGCATTTTTCAACTGAACCAATTAACGTTTGGAGCGTCAACATGTCAAGTTTGACAGCTCCGCCTTTGTGTTTCTGCACATGAGACAATGGTTTTGAAAACTTTTGCGTCGAATTTTTATATTTCTTCAATGAATGTCGACAGCAAAGGGCGGCTTGACATTTCTGGCAATTGCTGCGATAGCGATCTTCAATTGTTTACTTATTTTTAGTGCAGAATGCACTATTGTGATGGTTTGTTGGGGCTGTCGTCCGCTAACCCGCTAGTGCGCTAACGTGTAAACTTTAATAGTCAATTAATTAATTAATATCAATTAATTGATATTAATTAATTAATTAATTGGGGTAGGAGCACCTGACCATACCCCCCAAGTAAAACGTGGAGCACATCTACGTTACTTTTTATATGAGGATCTCAAAGGTATATATTTGTTTTAGTAAAACCTTTGCTCTCCTTGTGGTACTACTCAACGTAATTTACACCAAACGCATGCGCAGATTAGTCTACGTTGTTTTCTGGAACTATCATGAACATCGCTTGTATTGCGTGTTTGCGGTAGGCTTCCTGCAGACTTCTTGGCGCCAAGTAAAAACCGCAAATTAATTATATTAAATTAGATTTTGAGACTTTCACAGCGCTTTCGTAATAAGGTATGCAAAAACTTGCACCGGGGTTTCCGGCGTGAACACCTGATAACCAGGAAACAAATATCCTAGCTGTACTGTGTTTTAAAAAACCTGTCGAAAAATATGTTTTTTGATTAGATTTGTCTCTTTAGTTTTTGAGAATCGTCTTTCGTGCAGTCTAAGCCGTAACTTAATTAAATTAAACAAATGTCATCGATGCCGCCGTAAAACAAACAAAATTAAAACAAAAGTTTCATGTTATCGCATTTTCAAGGAAGACAAAAGTATTTTGTTACAAACGAACAAAAGTGTCGTGTTACGTTTGCAAAGATTAGCGTAAGGAACACCTGGGAAAGAATACAAGTAGCCTGTGAACAGTTTTTCCGAAAGTAAAATAAAGCAAATAAACACGAACATATATAAAACATCATACTTTCAATTGTTCCATATTGCATTCTGCACTTACCAAATCATCGAGATTTTTTATATTTTGGGGGATTTTGAACGTTAAACTACGTTATATGGTTTACTTGAAAAACGCGACAGTTTGTCCATTCAAACTTGAATGTTTTACACGTGAGAAAACGCAGAAAAAGTTAGCCGTTCACGGTCGCTCGAAAATGGTAGTACAAAATATTAACAGGGACCGCGGAGCATTTTTCCAGTGTGTGTGTGTGTGTGTGTGTGGGGGGGGGGGGGGTGGGGGTTAACTAGTGACTTGAAGTGGGGAGCTTTAGAGACTCTTCTACAAGAAATTCTTTATTTTTTCGGAAATATTAGGGGGGGGGCTAAGACCCTCCCCCCGGCCCCAGGGGGTACGCCGGCTTGTAAATGACGGGGATGATCGAATGGAGGCAAAACTCAGGACCCAAAAAAATCCCTGTCATCCGGCCCTAAGTCTCCCGACATTACCCAAAAAAATCCCTGGACCAAAAATAACCCCCCAAAAAATCCCTTGTCAAATTACCCCTAAATTGCCAGGAGGGGCAATAATATAACGCAAAGAAAATCATTACAAATTGAACGCTCGTGTTTGTTTATTCATAATACCATAAACATGCCAAGGCCGCGCCAAGGCACTTTAGTTCGTTTTTAATTCCCAAAAAATCCCCTATTTAAATAAAGTCACCAAAAAAAATACTTGCCAAAATTTCCAACTCTAAAAAATCCCGGAATCAAAAATTTCAAACCCAAAAAATCCTTCGTTCGTCCCCGTCATTTACAAGCCGGAGTACCCCCCCCCCCCCCCTGGGCCCCCGGCTTCACGATCTCTGAAGTTACCGGTATACTTTTTTTGAATACCACTGAAACTTACTGGAACAACAAACGAGATTATGCCACAAGCCAACCCTGTAATGATACGGCCAGCGTAAAGCATGGTATGGTTTTGAGCATAACTTATGAGTAACCATCCTAGCTCAAATGGTACAACACACAACATGATGGTGCCTTTCCGACCCAATCTGTCAATCGCCCATCCTCCAACTGGACTCCCAAAAATGGCACCAACCGCAACCAAGGACTAAAAAGATAAATTGAAATTCAAAGATTAGAAAAAATTCATAAAATTTTGGTCACATTTCATTAGTTACACAGTTCTCAATTTTTTTTCCATTGTCATCTTGGAGGCTTCACCTTAACCCTCGGACGTACAAGCAAAATCATACCCCCACCATCGTACAAGTGGAGTGGGGGAATGGATGGAACCCCTCCATAGAATTTTCGTCCTATTAAGGCACAGCGAAATATTTTTGCACTGAGTAGAAAGCCCGTAGCGTACTCTACAAGATGACATAATTTTTGTTGGCTGTGACGCCATATGACGTCACGGGACGTCATTAAAGCCGCCATCTTGGATTTCACCATTTCCTTAGAAAGTCAGAAAATAACCGAAATTGATGCAAAATCAAGCCAGAATGCTTATGGAATGCAAAAATAATCAAATCATACAATTCTGTTTCAAAACTGGAAAAAATAAAGAAAAATGTTAAAAATGTCGATTTTTGGCAAGACCTGCTTGTAACAAATATCATGGACACATGATTGACATATCAAAATTCCCGCAAGGGATGAATGAACAGCTACTGAAAGTTTCGGCATTGTAGAGTAAATCCTCTTTTCAAACCTTCGTAAAAACCTTACAGGGGGGGGGGGGGGGTGGCATCCATCCCCCCTTGAACTTCCGAGGGTTAAATGTAAAGCATTGACTGGAAGTGAGTATTGTGTTCAAAGATGAGTGATCAGGCGTGAATTAAAAATAGTATATCATTGATTCAAACTGGCTGGTGTCTGCACTAAGTACTCATAGCTCGTGGTTTCGCTGCTCGTAAATCATGCTCCATGGTTTTTGCGTTCATCCCCACAGACTGAACAAGAAAAGAGGGACTGTTTGCAGTCTAGACAGGATCTTTTTTAAGCCCCCTTGCAGATTTTACATGTAAGGAAGTTTGTATTCAAATACTGTACATTTTGCATGTGTTACATATAACAACTGTATGTTGTATTAAAAACCCTGTTGTATAATTGAGAAAAAAATAAATCATATTAATTTTTAATCCGCTGTCCAAATTCCCGAGTCCACACATCTCCTCACTATTATGGCGAAGCGACCATTTCCGGTCCGGGGATCAGCTTGCGTTACAATCTGGAGATCACTTCCCGTCCCTGGATCATTTCAGGGCCGAGATCATTTGCGAGTTTTTGCGGGCAGGGGCCCGTATCTCGAAGGTTCCGAAAAAGCCATAGCAATAATTATATCTCGAACCTTATATTGTATTACAGAGCTGTTTTATTCCATGATATTTTTAATATGAACAGAGGTTTCCTTCATACAAAGTTGCAGGCCTAAACACTTCTTCGTTTTAAAAATACAGATAACTAAAAATAGCTTTATGCGCCCGAAAAGATTCCGGGGCTTTCAACAAACCTAAAGTTCAAAAGTTTTTCGCGGACTTTAAACATACACAGTGAAGACTTACCGAAAACCAGGACCCCTGTTCAACGGTTAAACGAACTGCGGAAGGCGCATTAGCCTTTTCTAAATCCTCCAAAGCTGAAGAGGAATATCCCAGACAGTAACCAAAGCTAAGCGGGCCGAGAGCTGCGATGAACGTGGCGAGAACTGTTGTGCCGATTCTGTCAGATTGAACCGAACGCGAGCGAGTGTATTCGTCTAATGGCTCAGCATCGACCATTTTAGTTACTTCGAAGCTTCACGATTCATGCAAAATAAATCACCCTTCCTACGAAAGCCGAGGAGGGACATCAGATTTCAGACTTCAAACTTCAAACTTCAGACTTCAGACTTCAGACTTCAGACTTCCGCCTTTAGAATTCGCTTGATTTTCGCTGACCTCCGAGTTGCTGAGTTGTTCGATCCGGCAAATCCGCGGCCGCTATCTATAAAGTCAGATCCGGATCGGATGTCCTTAAATGGTGTATAAATAGCACAACACGGAACGGCGGAACGTTGGAACGAGGATCGGCGTAACGAGATTTTTTTTTAATAACTAAATTAATTTATTGCTATGAACAAAATTAAATTAATAAATTCTCAGTTTGCAGACCTGCAGACAGCGGTACCTGGAACCATATTTTTTCTTTATTTCACACACAATTAATAGGCCGCAATATCGTTTATGGCTTATACATGATCTCTTAATTACGTAACACTGGACAAATAAACAAACAAACATACAAACAAAAAAACAAACAGTAAGTATATTTCACAAAATAAAGAGCATAGACCGATGAAAAGCCAGGATTTCGATTTTATTTCGAGTGAGGATTTCAAGGAGAAGCTAGCGCGACTGCACTTCGGACTTTCTCGCCCCAATCGGGACAATGAAACGTACAAAGGTCAACGAAACCGTTCGAAAAAATAGAAGGCCTTAAAAGTTACTGATTTCGTAAGAAAAAGAAAGAATGAAACTGAAAAGCCCACAACAAGGGGTATTTTCAGTTGGTCACCCATCCAAGTACTAACCCCGCCCAACAGGGCTTAACTTCGGCGATCAGACGAAAACCAATGCTTTCCTTGTGGTATCAGTGTCAGACGAGACAAAGGGTTATAAGAGTCATGCAAATAGAGATAAAAAATACCTGGTTTAAATGGATCTTTTGGACAATTTGGCACTTTCCTGCTAGAAACTGGACTTAACTTTTATTAGCTGATTTACACGCTCTTTCTGATACCACACGGATAGCAACGGTTCTTGTCCGATCGCTGAATACCCCTTGTTGTGGGCTTTTCATTTTCTTTCTCAACCGAAGGCGGAAGTCTCTGAATGCTAAAGGCGGAAGTCTGAAGTCCGAAGTCTGAAGTCCGAAGTCTGAAGTCTGAAGTCTGAAGTCTGAAGTCAGAAGTCTGAAGTCTGAAGTCCGAAGTCTGAAGTCTGAAGTCTGAAGTCTGAAGTCCGAAGTCTGAAGTCTGCAGTCCCTCCTCGGCTTTCGTACCCTTCCTGTAGCTGAGACTTTTTGCAGGTTTCGAAAAACGAAATATTTATTGTGATTTATCACATGAGTTGGGACAGACTTGGCCTCTCACGCAGTCGTTCTTAGGGGCGATCGTGTTACACTCCTCACATTTTTCGTCCTAGCGCGAACAGGCCCTAAGGAAGATTCCCGGGGGGGGGGGGGCACTCAAAAAAGTTTTATACGGGGAGGCTCGGCCGCGAGCTCTGACCCCTTACCCTTGTATATAACATTTTTGACAGAAATTGTACCCCTTTCGTATACCTTTTATTGAAAAAGGTACCCCTTTCATATACCTAAAAGACCTTGCATAGACTTAGAACAGGACGTTTTCTTGTCATTTTCATGTAGCGCTTAATACATTTAAATAATACAGCCGTAAATTGCGTCTGTTCGAAATATTTTAATTAAAGACCCTTTTAAATACCTAAATGACAGATTTCCATACCCTTTCGTATACCAAAACTTGTAAAATCCCTACCCTTTCATATACCTTAAGCCTGAAAAAGATACCCCTATTGGGCGGAGCCTCCCCGTATAGGCCATTATAGGGAGTACCCCCCGGGGGAAGACTGCGAGCGGAGTGAAGTTTCAAAAATTGACAGGCCAAACACGACTACTATTGGTCAGGATGGTAATAACTTTGACCTTCAAAGCTTTGCTCTATAAACGAGTACGGTCAGGGCCGTAACTAGCAAGAGGCAAGAAGCCTTGCCTCGTCTAGATTTTAACCCTAAATTAAATTAAAAAAATCCCTTCAGGTGGGAAAGTAATCTCCACTTGAACCTAATTAATTTCCCTGAAGAAATACCTCAAGAAAAATGCTATAAATAGTGCCTCTAGATTACAAACTTTTCTTTCCAGACCCCGCTAACGGCTCGTGCCTACGACACGCACAACTATTGCCTCTATGGCTACAGCCCTGACGTTAGAGCAAAAATTGGAGTACTGCTCTTTAAGCGTAAAAATTGTAAAGTAGACATTCTAGTTATATATTCTGAAATGGAATAAAATTTTCACCAATCAGAGCGTTTTGCAAGCGCAAACAAAAACGGGATGACTTGGCGTATCTCGTGGTTGCTCGCACGGAAGGGCTAGCGTGCGCTACACTCGAAAACGGGCAAGTGATTGAAGAGAAGGGCATATATGCAGGTGAGTTACAAAGTTTATTTCACTTCATTAGTCGAGTTGGAAGGTGGGGTTCCCATGCACCCATATGATGTATTTTTCTAACTTACATTTTTGTAATCCTTAGGACGTCTAGTTAACGAATTTGTATGTTCCCATCTCGAAATATTGTCCCAAGGCCTCGTTTTGGTGGCCTACATGTTGGCGCTCATGGCGGCCATCTTGGATTTTTGACAAAATTCTATAATAAACTGTCACTTTTGATTTGGACATCAAAAGAGGCAAGCAAGCTTTATTTCATTACTTTTGCTATAGAAAAGAAATTTTCCAGCTTCCCATCTTCAAATAATGTCCCAGTGCCACGTTTTGGATACCTTCATGGCGGCCATTTTGGCGGCCATCTTGGATTCTTCACAAAAGTCTATAATGGACCGTCACTTTCAAACTAGACATCAAACAGAGCATTTTTTCTACGAAGAAACAATTGGCAGTGTTATTTTCCGGGATTTAGCTCCCTAATACAATTTTAATAGTTTGAACTCGAGATACATAAAAAATGCTGATAATTTACAATTGAAATCCTTGCAGCTTCTAAGGACGATTTGAGGTCATTTGCATTCATATTTTCCAAA
Organism: Oculina patagonica; assembly: GCF_052425735.1. Taxonomy (NCBI): domain Eukaryota; kingdom Metazoa; phylum Cnidaria; class Anthozoa; order Scleractinia; family Oculinidae; genus Oculina; species Oculina patagonica. The sequence continues at coordinate 5,162,631 of NC_135766.1, forward strand.
ATGAAAAACCCTCTAGAGTTTGAAATTTCAAGATTCAAAAAAGGTTACAACCGCCAGACATCCCCGGTTTTAATGGGGATGGACAAGATGTTCTACTGAATTAGGGAGTAAGCTGCTCTTCTTTGTTAAATGTTAATGGCATTCAGCATCGCAACTTTACACCACTCAGTAATGTCAAGAGAAAATGTCACTGAGAAGCTGTCTTAATTGACACAAGCGACTTGCTGGTGCAAAAAATTTATTTGGCAGCAATAGGCTATCACCGGGGCTGTTACCAAATGCTTGCCAAACACCATGATCAACTGAAGTGCAGCATAACACCAAATGATACTGCTGTAAGACCCCCTTCACTTTTAAATCATCACCCATATCTTCTTTGTGGCTGTTTCCTCCAGAATAAATTTTCTGTGAAAGGTTTGACCTTAAATCGTGTAGAAAAACAGAGCAACTCATCATGTTCCCAATGTTCAATGACAAGGACGAAGCTCTAAAGAAGTCCACCTGAGAACAGATTGAACCTCGAGCACTTGAGCTAAGTAATAGCCGCCAAGATTGCAAGGTGCAAGACGAAAACCTGTTTGTGATGGAGGCCTAGTTCCACCCATCCTGTCGCAAATCATCTAACCAATTTCCTGCGTGATACAGATCGTAAGGTGTCTGTGCATCTGAAGGCGTTCACTGCTGTCCTTGATTGCGTTATTGGGCAGAAGGAAGACAGGTTGCTTACATCTTTGTCTTTTCCATATTCAAGAGTTGCAGATAATTGGCTTCGCTAATGCAGTGTACAGAAGTGAGATTTTGAAAGAACTTGAACGACTGGAGAGCCATGACATTTTTTATTCAAGAGTTGATCACCGTTGCCAAGGTCAATCCAGATGACAGATTGTATCATACTTCTGGTCTACAGCGTCTACAGCGCCAGCATTACTGTTGCAATTCAGTATAGCCTACACATATAAACTCAGTCAGGATAAAAAGACAAGTAAAAGGACTTCGCTCTGCTCCATCACAGCTCAATCCAACAGGTGCTAGAGGCTACTACCACTTCCGTGGCCTCCAGTCGACGAGCTTGAAGGCAAATGATTGGATGAGCCACTCCCTTCCGTCCGACCTTGTGAATTTTTTCTGAGCTTTGTCGTCTCTGGTAATTCAGGTGTAGAGTGGCGTGAGAAAGACTGTATGTATCGTTCTTTGTTTTGACCAGGCATTCTATTACGTGCTCAGCTATTACTATCAGCTCATTTAACTTTCTGTGGTAGTTTTACATCATGCTTGTCGCTATTTTTGCCCTTTCAGTATATTTTCCATGCTGAAACGAATGTAGAGTGGAAGTTTTCAAAACACATCCTCCTTTGTGCAACTGTACGAGACCCATCTCGCAGTAATCAACTTACCACCATACTTTGGAAATTTGAGCACTGTGAGACTTATTACTTCGGCTGAGAACTTTAAACAGCAAGGCCCTAGATGAAGTTTCCACTTCCCTCACTTCCCAGATTATTACTGGAAAATGCAACAAAGTGTTCACTTTGAATTGGACAATATGAACAAAAAAAAAACATCAAACATCCATCGCCTAAATTTTGCGAATAGCACCAGTAGGATCATGATACAAACAGTATCGTACCCTCTAAACGGAGCACAACAAGCTCCCAAATGTTGATACTCTAGAACACTTGGCTCCTATCCACGTCTACAGTCGAGTTGGGACCAAATTTCCTTAAGGGAGCTGTGCTTGCTCCACCCACCATAAACAGTGAACATTTCACTTCCATCAACCAGCTCTTTACAGAGTTCTCAGTGATAAAGAAGCTGCTGCATGAGGTGGTAAGAGAACGCCAACAGGTAGGTCGGCCAGGCGTATGTGCAGAACACCTTCGATCTTGGTGGCTGGATAATTGCCTTTCCCCTGATCTGGAAATTTTCAGATGAGTACAAGAACCATTATATCTTGAGTCATTCCAGGGCCATTCCAAATAGAAATGAATTATATCCATATGGGCATGGTGACATGTAAACAAATGCAGGGGCTCAGACTACGCTGAAATCTTAATTGAGGCTCAGCTTGACACCACTGGTTTCCTGAGTTGTTTTAGTGAAAGGCATATGCTAAAGCCCTATTCTGCCCGAAAACATTGAAGCCATCATGACAGCCATATCATCCATGCAGAAAACATATCAAACGCTCTCAATTTATTCTTTATAGCAAAATATTGTAAAGAAGGGTTTGTTTTTTCTTTTCGGTTTTCCAGTCCTATGAAAATAACACTCTCAATTTATTCTTCGTAGGGAAAATGCTCTGTTTGATGTCTAGTTTAAAAGCAATATTGTCGATTGAAGACTTTTGTCAAAAATCCAAGATGGCCGACAAAATGGCTGCCATGAAGGCTACTAAAACGGGACCTAGGGTCATTATATGGTGACGAGAAGCTCTCCATATATTTTGTATAGCAAAATATACTGAAATAAAGGTTTTTTTCCTCTTTTGATGTCCAGTTCAAAAGTGATGTTGATTGTAGAATTTTGTCAAAAATTCAAGATCGCCGCCAAGATGGCCGCCATGAGGGTTACCATCTGGGCCCCAAAAACGAGGCCTTGGGACAACATTTGGCGATGGGAACATACAAATTCGTTCACTAGACGTCCTCATGATTACAAAAATGTAAGTTAGAAAAATACATCATATGGGTGCATGGGAACCCCACCTTCCTACTAGACTACATGTAACAGAGTAATGTATAAATGAAGGAGATTGCCCTATTCTATTTGTATAGGAAAATTCACAGCTTTGGTCACAACCTCTTTTTGCTATTTCGAAAAAAAAAAAAACATTTCAGTCTGCAGGGCCGTAGTCTTCCTCGCAGCCGTCTTTAGTGTCGCCGTCACGCAACGAGCGTTGCGCGACGACACTCAAAACGGCTGCGGGGGAGACCACTTTCTGGCTCATATAAAACCGTAGAGTTCGCATTCAAGTAATTAATGGCTACGACATTCACATCTCTCTTGGTTACAAATTCATGTCCAAACGGTATCGTGAGGGGCTCAATGGGGTTAACCGTTAGCCGTAAAACGGTCAAAAATTTAGCCGTTAGGCGTAAAAAGTGGAAAATTTTAACCGTTAACCGTAAAAATCGGTCAGTAATTATAAATAAACCAAACTAGTTCACTTCTTCATCCCAAAAATGGTCCTAAGACCGAAAATATGTTTTTCAATAATGGAAATCAATTTTTAACTATTAAAAACAATGAAAATTAACTTCTGTTAACCGTTATAGAAATAAATGAACAGTTAGCCGTAAAAACGCCAATATTTTAACCGTTAACCGTAAAAGCCACCACCCCATTGAGACCCTCTATCGTGTTTTAGTGAGGTGAGACCGCACTGACAATTTTTATACTGCGCCATAAAAAATGTATCATTTTATACTGCGTCATATGGGAAATGTATCATTTTATACTGCGTCATAAGAAAAACTAAATTACCCAACACGCGATCATAAAAACCCCTCAACGATCAATTTCAACCTTAACTGATACTCATTCTCACTTCAGGACCTTATCCAATTAAACATAAACCCCAAATCCATTAGTTTCATTAACTATCGATAGTTACGATAGTTTTTCAAATGGTGCTCTGTAGTACTTTTTCCTTGATTGAAAAATGCCTTTCTTGTTCTCTGCCGTCCTTTCTCGGCTTTCTGTTCGTTGTTCAGAATCCGTACTGTATAACAAGCCATAAAAGCAAACTTAACGGAAGCCGCTCGTCTCCAGGGCCTTATCCGTGTTCAAAATGGTGGTTGGAAAATTAACTCCACCCCCCTCTTTGAGAAAGAAATGATTGCAACGCTATAAAATCACTAATTACAATACTATCGCAATAGTAATTCGACTATCGCAATACTATCGAAATAGGCAAAATGACCCCATTAGCCACCCCTAAAATGTTTTGCCAAATATTGTTATTTTAGTAAAAAAGAGCAAAATACTTAAAGGGACTATGTCACGGCTAAGTTAATCTTATGTTATTAAATTTTGCCAAATATTCGCTATGAAACTAAATGTTTGCAAAGAAATTAATTCTTTGATACTAAATAACAAAACCATATCTTCATGGCAGCCAAATGTGTCTTCCGGGCGTCATAAATTAAAGTTACAAGCAGACAAGATTAACTTTGAAAACTGTTCCGCCGGACCATATTTCAAAAACCCATATCGCAATCCGTTTCAATCTTCGACACTTATGGCCATCCGTACCTTCTTTTGTATTTGGTGTGTTATTTAAATATTCCTTCACTGTTTTAAGAGGTTATTTTATACATTTAAACGAATTTGATGGTCATTTCCTATGCCTAAGTTTGGCTAAAATCCGTGACACGGTCCCTTTAATTATTATAATAAGTATTTACCACACAAGTGAATAGTAGTTTTTGCGTGTGCCTGATTGGTTAACTCGGAGGTGATTAGCAAAGTACTATTCACCTGCACTTCGGTGAATAATTGTTAATTATTGTACACTTAACAGATTCCACCATGTTAATTATTATTTTTTACCATCCTTTTATTCACAAGAGTAACATCCAAGTTTAATAGATATTTTATGGGGTCAATACAGTGTAGTTGCGAAAACAGGTTTCACTGTCTCAGCCACCTGGCATTATTTTCATTGATTAACTTCGTAATAAAATAAGATTATATTTATTCTAATACAGAAAGTATGCCTCAAGATCTTTCTCCCCTCCCAAGCAACAAACAATTATTAATTTAATTATTTCAAAACACAAAAACTGGTTAGGTAACTTAAGGTGGCTCGACCCAGTTTTTTTCTAGCGATACCTAACAACTTTGAAACCCTGATACTGAAAGGGATTGATGTCAATGACAAAACTACTACATCACATGCATTACACATAGACTGAACTTCAATATGATATAAATTTTTTGGCGATCAGAATAAATATCACGTGGCAATGACGTCACAGAGGGTTTTGCTCTGAATCGATTTTTAGGCAGTAACCGCATTTTCTCTCGAGATCCTCCACGCTACGTATACCTTAGGTGTTTGCCTACATCTCAGTGGAGTTTCATCGAAATCTACAAGAGGAATTTTGAAATATCTTGGAATTTCTTTTTAGATGGTATAATTTATGCGTAAAATAAAGCCAAGACTTTATATAAAGAAATTTGCTTCTTTTTTATGTTTAATGAGTGGATTTAGCCCCCATTCCTTTTAGAAATGTCCCATTTACTACATCCAAACCTTTAGAAGAAAGTAGACTTGCGCGATTTCGAAATATATGAAATTATCTAAATCAGAGTAGAGCTCAATGTTTAGCTCTATTTACCATTTTTACGGCTACTTTTGCAAAAAAGCGATTATTTCAAAAACCCGTCGATAAATTTTTTCCAAAATTTTTCAGGGTGAAAAATAATCAGTACACCACACAATCCCTAAATTTCATGCTCATTGAAAATGTCTAAGGTTGTCTAAACTAAACGCAAAATTGAGTAAACATTGAAGCGATGTCGAAGTTTGAGATAATTTTGTGCTCTGGGATTTCCTTTTGTTTCGAGTTAAGCACAACATCGAATTCCTGTGCACCACGCGTGAAATGACTACGCTTGGCTACCTTCCGAAAGCTTTCCGAAATATGGAACAGTGGAAAAGAAATTGTCACGCATTAGCTTTTCTTGTTGGGTCGACGTCTTGGCTGAGATAAAAGTTAAAAATGCCAAGAACAAGAAGATTAGGTTTTTTCTCGTATTGAAGTGCTGCCACTTCTTTCGGTTGAACTTAGAAATGCAACAAGTAAACAACCTTTTCTAATAAATACTGGACGCCAGATTCAGCTTGCTTATAATACGTGAAGTCTATTTTCTGTCCGTTTTACTTTTTTAAATGACCGAGGAGGCATAAAAAATAACCGGCTTTGAGTTTGGTGTTGTGTGACTGCTTTCTTCAGTTGGGAATGTATTCATTTACCCGTTATTGTTTACTTGAACTCGATGAGAATATTACCATATTCCGAACCATTTCGAAAAGCTTTCGGAGGGTAGCCAAGCGTGGTCATTACACGCGTGGTGCACAGGAATTCGATGTTGTGTTTAAATCGAAACAATAGGAAATCCCAGAGCACAAAATTATTCAAAACTTCGACATCGCTTTAATGTTTACTCAATTTTGCTTTTAGTTTAGACAACCTTAGATATTTTCAATGAGCATGAAATTTTGGGATTGTGTGGTGTACTGATTATTCGTCACCCTGAAAAAATTTGGAAAAAATTCATCGACGGGTTTTTGAAATAATCGCTTTTTTGCGAAAGTAGGCGGAAAATTTGTAAATAGAGGTAATCATTGAGTTTCACTATGATTCATATATTTCATATATTTCGAAATCGCGCAAGTTTTCTTTCTTCTAAAGGTTTGGATGTAGTATATAGGACATTTCTAAAAGGAATGGGGGCTAAATCCTCTCATTAAACCTAAAAAAGAAGCAAATTTCTTTATATGAAGTCTTGGCTTTATTTTACGCATAAATTATACCATCTAAAAAGAAATTCCAAGATATTTCAAAATTCCTCTTGTAGATTTCGATGAAACTCCACTGAGATGAAGGCAAACACCCAAAGTATACGTAGCGTGGAGGATCTCGATATAAAATGCGGTTACCGCCTAAAAATCGATTGAAAGCAAAACCCTGTGTGACGTCATTGCCACGTGATATTCATTCTGATCGCCCAAAAATTTATATCATATTGAAGTTCAGTCTATGTGTAATGCATTGTGATGTAGTAGTTTTGTCATTGACATCAATCCCTTTAAGTATCAGGGTTTCAAAGTTGTTAGGTATCGCTAGAAGAAAACTGGGTCGAGCCACCTTAAAGGGGCTATGTCACGGTATTTTAGGTAATTTTATTTATTTTCGTTATTTAAGAGCTCTAAACTTCAAATTGGCAGAGCATGTCTTTTATTGGCAAAATCATAGCTACATAACAAACAAGGATGATTTTCGAGCATTGTAAATGACACTTTTAAACAAATTGAGATAAACTTGAAAAACGTCGGGCCGACGTTTTTTAAGTTTACCCGAACGCAATCCATTTTAAACTTCACGAATTTTGCCCATCCATGCCCCTTTTTGGCCTTTCTGTGTTTCTTTTGAGTTCTTCTACAGTTTTAAGCCGTTATTGTGATATTTCAGTTAATTGTATGACCAGTTGGTCAGTGCAGGAATTGCCTAAAATTGTGTGACATAGCCCCTTTAATTAGCATGCTGCATGATTTTGCAGGATAATTACTTAATACATGCAATGTGTAGTTTAATTTTCCATAAGTGGACGCCCATGGGATCAGAAAAACTGTCCACTTAGAGAGGTGTCCGCTTATGAAAAATCAAACAAGTAGTCATTTTTCTCAGTCACAGGCAAAAGTAAGCGCTTACAGAAGGTGTTCATTAAAGGAGGTTAAATTCATTTACTTTGTTTCATGAAAATATTGAAGGAACATTTTTTCAAGAATTTTCATTCAACTTCCTGATAGCCCCGTCTATCCTTGTCAAACAGGGCCTCTATCTCCTCTAAGGTTTTTCCCTTTGTCTCTGGCATAAGAAGATAAACAAAAATAAATCCCAGTAAGCAACACCCAGCATAAAACCAATAGACACCTTGGATGCTGAGAGCAATCACCATGGAGTCGTATGTCTTGGTAACAACAAAAGCCAGCGTCCAGTTTGCCATGGTTACAAAGCTGCTGGCTGGGCCACGTGCTCGCAGGGGAATTATTTCCGACATGACAAGCCACGAACCTGGTCCCCATGCTACGGAGAATATGACATTGAACAGAACAATACACAGAATTGACAGCCAGGAAATTTTGTTCGCTGGTACCGAATGACTTATTGAGCCCAGCAAGGAGACAGTGTCACTAGCTGAGCCACCATCATTTGGTGGAGGGATGTAGACCTCAAAATAAATGCCAAGTCCCAACAGTGAGAGACACATTCCAAGTGCGGTGGTCCACAGGAGAATTCGACGTCCCACTTTGTCCATCAGCAAACAGGCCAGACCTGTGCCCACAAACTGAACCAAGCCCACTGCAATAGAGATGAGCTTTCCATTTGAAAAGCCTGCAATTGCAAAGATGTGCGCAGCATTAAAGAGCACTGCACTGACTCCAGAAAATTGTACGAAAATCATTAAACCAATGCTGATGATCAGGGGCTTTGCTATTGCTGGTGATAACACATCACACAGCCGAGGCCTCTCATGACGATCTGTCAAAGAAAATACAATTTATTACTTCAACTAGCCCCCAATAAAGACCATTTTACGCTTGCAATTTTTGTGACAATTTTTATTTGCTTGTGTAGATGAGGGAAATTAGCCAATTTTTATGTGCCAAAATATTTGATGAGAAGCTGGCGTGTTTTCTTTACTGACAAATTAATAAACGTTGTCACATACGAAAAATTGCTGTGTAGACGACTTGTCACATAAAATGTTGCAAATATAGCGTCAGCATATTGATATGTGGTCCCAATCTTCCACTGGCCACTGTGCACATGCATCTCTGTCTGTGTCATGTGTGCTAAGTTCCTCAGCACGAATAACATATTGAAGTCCCCAAACATTTTGTGCGATGTTTGTGAAGTTTAATGATAGATTTCATCACCCATGTAAGAATAATCTATTTACATCTAAGTTGTTGCTCATGGGAGTTTAATTACTTGGCACTAATAAAAGGCCATTTCCAACAGTATGAAATTCTATACCTTCTAAAAGACCATTTGAAGAGAGGAAATCAAAATCGGGCATTTGAAGTGAATTATTGTACTTAAAGCCTAATGAATATGAGGAATAGTGAATTTTATAAATTTTCAGAAGTTCTTTTTCTTGTGGAATGGGTCAATCAAAGTCAGCTAATTAAATATGTATAAATTAGTGAAAAATGGCCGTTTTTGCAAAAGGTGCCATAACTTGGAGGGAATAAAATATTTTGAACTAATGTTTTGCCACAGTTAATAGCTCACCATGCCCAACATTTGTGCCAGGTTTGAGCAAAATCGGTGGTTTGAGCTGTATCACATCCTGCCTGGTTTCCTTATGGACACATTCTTTTTAAGGCACATGTGTTTACGAACGGTGTCCAACAATCAAACACTCTACGATGTTTTTGAGTTCATGGAAGGATTTTAAACATTCTAAATTCAGCCATTTTGCCTAGTGCACTTCAGTGCAATACAAGAAAGCAAATTTATGTGTGAATGTATTGCTATGGCTAAGTTGAAACTGAAAAAGGAAGTTGCCTGCCCAAAGTAATTTTGTTCAATTGGAAACCACATAATTAGAGGTTTTCCAAGGTTTTTTGACAGGTAAACCACCTTGAAACAACATTGAAATTGTCTTAGAACTTAATTTAAGTGAGTATTTCTTTCTTAGTAAATAATAAAGATGGTAAATTTCAAGCTCGGTGATAAATAGTGAAGAAATTGTTCAACATGACACGAACGTGGGACAAAGAAAAAATCTAAGTCCCCGACGGGAATCGAACCCATGGCCTCCCAGATACCAGTTGGGCGCTCTAACCATTAACTGAGCTACGAAAGACTCGTTGTGAGCTGGGCCATTTACTAGGTTGATATGTGACACGCGTCCTGCATACTAGTAAATGGCCCATGGCCAGCTAACAATGTTGCTCGGTTGGTTAGTAAGAGCGCCCAACCGGTGTCTGGGAGGCCATGGGTTTGATTCTCCGTCAGGGACTAAGATTTTTTTCTTTGTCCCACGCTCATGTCATGCTGAACAATTTCTTCACTATTTCTTTTTTCTTTTCTAAAATTGTGCGATTTTGTACGAATTATGCGATTTTTGATGAATATGCAAAAAGTTGCCATTTGAGGTTGAATCACACCATCGCGTAATATCAGAAGGTCTGAATTTAAGCCACCCTGCCTCCCACATACAATGTACCACATGATCTTAAAAACAATTCTTCCACCTCTATGAACAATGATTCGCAATTGGCCTTACCAAGAGTTGCCTCGATTGTAAAGCACTCTTCTTCAATGTCAACATCAGGACCTCTTAACCAAAGTAGAGCTTTCAATGCTTCACTTCTTCTGTTCTTTCCCAGCAACCAACGAGGCGTCTCTGGCATGGAATACATTAGAATTAGGAGCAATCCTGGGGGAATTGCACCAATAAGAGCCAGCCACCTCCACTTGCACAGGACACCCATTACATAGGACAGTAAAAGGCCCATTGTCACTGCCAGTTGGTTGACAGAACCCAGCATACCACGCAGCCGCGCAGCTACAATCTCGGCAATGTAGACCTAAGAAAAAAGCGGCACCATATTTAGCAGTTCCCCCCTATCAATTACCTGGGTTTTTGCAGGTGACTGCCGGAGTTTCACCAACTATACTAATATAAATTATATGTCACCAGTTACTCTTGTCATAGCAATCAGCTCGCGACAAATAAACAAGCTTGGTGTTGTCACAGCAGCTTACTCTTTTAGTTGCTGATGCCTACATCAAAATATTTTGAAACCCCTGAATTAGGTGGTAAGTTTTCAGGGTTCTAGACATTGCACCATTTACCAGTAATTAAGGAAAATCTAAAACCTTAATATTCAGCATAAACCTACGTGTGTAAGTTACAGGCCATTTAAGGACGTTCGCTCTAATTGTTTATGCGCATCCTTACTGCGCCCGTAATTCATGTCGCAACACCATCCATGCCATACATTGAGCGTGCGCGCTGAGAAAACTTTCTAAGCACATATAGGGAAGGTGGCCGTTCTGCTCACTTCGCTTGGAGTTAATGCTCTCTTAAATGGTCGGTGACCCCTACTTTTTTCTTAACGGATTACTTTTGTTAATTAATATCTACGTTTTGCGAGAAAATGAAAAAAATCTATCGATTGGAAGTTTGTTTTTATTGTCCGACTGACGTTTGAATTACGCTTTTCGAGCTTTTCGTTTTGCCGTACGAAAGTTTTTAATGCCTTATTTTCAGGGTTAAGTCTTACAAAAAGGATATCAACACTAGGAATTATTTAAGTAACAGATGCCCTTGTACAAAATGTAACTAAGATCGTTTGCCTCCGTTCACTTATCTTCGATATTATTAACTAGAAGCCTTGTAAACACTGCTGAATTACGCGCGCCAATTTTTCAAAATCAAGGTAGTTTTCCACACGCTTTATCTATGAAACAAAGTCGGTGACCCCAACTTTTTTTTACATTTCTGACACAAGTTACTCATTACCGGCCGCAGTAAAAATTTTAAAAAAATCTATCGAGTAGAAAATTTTTGCGCGAACGTCCTTAAGGTCATTTTTTCCAACCTCTAGAGGTTACCTTTTTTTAACCTAGGTTATTTTTTATTAAGTTAAACTTGTTTTTTTTTTAATATATACATTAGGTTAACAAGTAAAAAATTAAGATTTAAACACCTCCCCCCAGGAGAGGGGGAAGGCATTCCCACATATCAGCTATATTATAAAGGTACGTGCCACTTTGATGGGTATGGATTTCAAGCAGTTTAATAATCTGGGATAGGGTATAGAAATCAGAGAGTTTTGTTCTAGAAAGGGTATCATTTGTCTGGAAACTGATTGGTGGTATATGTTGAATTAGTCCAGAGTAGGAATAGAAACTGGGAAGATAAAGAGGCTATCCTAAACGTAAATAAAATCATTGCGGCATCGTTGTTGACAGAATACGTTTTCTATTCAAACACTGATAACGATACAGTTAAAAAAAAAAGGTCGCGGGAAAGGGTTGCAAAATCAGCTGAACATATGGTCTGGTAAAGGGTAAGGATTTCAATGTCCCAGCAGCACATTCCCACCCACCACCCAAAAATATACAGAGTCTCCCCAGGCACCTCCCCTCCCTCGCTGTCTCTGATTCCCCCTCCAACATCCATACTGTCTTACCCTTCCCTGCTATTATCCTCCCCCCCCCCCCAAGTTGTATCATCTAACTCTTTTACCATTTACTAACCTGCGCACTATTAGGATTGACTCTAGGCCTCCAGATTTGCTGTCCAACCCCTTATCCACTTTGCCACATAAGAATTAATAATGTTGGCTGAACCACTATTTTTTAAAAATATATGACTCCATATCCTCCCCCCCCCCCAAGTTGTATCATCTAACTCTTTTACCATTTACTAACCTGCGCACTATTAGGATTGACTCTAGGCCTCCAGATTTGCTGTCCAACCCCTTATCCACTTTGCCACATAAGAATTAATAATGTTGGCTGAACCACTATTTTTTAAAAATATATGACTCCAATCCAAACCCCCCGGGGGTGGGGGGGTACTCAAAAAAGGTTTATACGGGGAGGCTCCGCCCCAAGTTCTAACCCCTTACCCTTTTATATACCATTTTTCACAGAAATTGTACCCCTTTCGTATACCTTTAACTGAAAAAAGGTACCCCTTTCATATACCTAAGAGACATGGCGTGGACTTGAAATAGGACGTTTTCTTGTCATTTTTATGAAGCGCTTAATAAATTAAAATAATACAACCATAAATTGCGTCCGTTCGAAATATTTTAATTAAAGGCCCTTTTAATTAGCCAAATGACAGATTTCCATACCCTTTCGTATACTTAACCTCGTGAAATCCCTACCCTTTTATATACCTAAAGCCTGAAAAAGGTACCCCTTTCGGGCGGAGCCTCCCCGTATAGGCCATTATAGGGAGTGCCCCCCCCCCCGGGGGAGAACGCGGAAACGCGTTTTAAGTTGTTAACCATCGTGGACAGCTTGGCCACCTACAGTTTGAAATTGTGTATCCTCTGAAGTCTGTAGTATTGGTCCATGTCCACACGTAATCATTTTCCACTTTGGATAGCGTTTTAAAACGTTTCTGTTTTTGATTACCGTTTTCATGGGTTACGTGTTGACGGGAGGCAAAAACGGAAAGAAACTTTAAGTTTTCAAAGGAAACGGATACACGTGGACGGGGCGTTGTTTTTTTCCTGTTAACGTTCAAAGCATTAAAATGAAATGTGTTAACAATTAATGCGTACAAAGATGTGGTACCTTATTGTTACTTATTTTCGCGGTATTTAGCGAAAATGGAACGGGCATATTTCGCGGGACTTAATTTTCGCGATTTGGCCAAAAATGCGCAATTAACATAAAAAAAAACACGATAGAAAACTTTTAAAAATAATTTGTGTGGGTCTTTAATTTATAAATGGGTACCAGCAAATTGAAAACTGGGGGGAAACCCTGTGATGGACAAGCATCCCATCCAGGGGAAAGTAGTAAAAATTAAGTCCCGCGAAGATAAGTAACAATAAGGTATTTATGCGCCTATTCCGTCAGCTTGTAGATTTTGAAACGTGACAAAATCTGAAACCAATCGATATCAATTAATCTATCGATTGTTATTGGAAATCGATACCAATCGATAACCACACGAATATTCGCCATCGATTATCAATATCAATCGATTAATTGATTGATTGATATCGATTGGAGAGAAACATTACGTCGGCTTCGATTTACTATAAAATATAAAATTTACTCTAAATGATTCAATAAATATATGTTATTTGCCGGCTGGGAGGTCCGTATAGTGAAAAACTGTGACCGAGGTCTTGAAGGCCGAGGTCACAGTTTTTCACTATATGGACCGACCCTAAGCCGGTAAATAACTTATTTATTTTTTTCCTTCTTTAATGTGTTTGATTAAAAAAACCCTAAAAAACCTACAAAGATTTTCTTGCAAAAATGTGTTTGTATTATACGCGCGCATCCAATGTTGAGTCGATCGCTATTTATAAAATAACTCAGATACTACGCGCGCTCTGATTGGTCAAATTGATCAAAAAACCTATGTACTTGACGGCTCGTGATTTACTCGTGTTCTCACAACATCCCGCGCGGTTTTATTACGCCAGCAAAGCCCAAGAATGAATCGACAGAACAGCCAAGGTTTCAAGCGAAATAATCGACTGTAGAAACGGATGTACAGAAAAGAAAAACTGATTTACTGCGGGGGCAAGCTAGTGTCAACTATTTCTAGTTATTATTATCATTTTTGTACAGTAAACAGTTTCCACTGTGCTATTATTCATAACTCTTTTATTCACAAGAGTAATAAGAGTGACATCCAAGTTTACAAATTTTATGGAGTGCATTAACTGTGGAGGTACTAAAATTGATTTCAGTCACAGCCACCATCATTTATATTGATAAACGTAGTATTAATAATTACAATAACAGCAAAACATTTTTATCTATTCTAATAAAGAAAGTAGGGCTCCAGACACGAATAAGGTACAAAGGCAAAAATATAATTCTGAAGTCCCACATATTTTAAATCTCTCTTCCCTCCCAAACAACAAACACAATAAATTATTTTCAAACAGAAAACTCGTGGAGGTACCGGGGTACCTGACTAGAGTAGTCACACATTTTTCAGGCGTCATCTTCAACCTTATCTATAAGTGGACACCCTTGGGAACAGAAAAACTGTCCAATTGGAGAGGTGTCCGTTTATGGAAAATCAAACAAGTAGTCATTTTTCTCAGTCAAACAAAAATAAGTTACTACTTACAGAAGGTGTTCATTAAAGGAGGTTTTAAAAATTCATTTACTCTGTTTCATGAAAATATTAAAATATTTTTTCAAGAATTTTCATTCAATTTCCTACTTACAGAAGGTGTTCATTAAAGGAGGTTTTAAAAATTCATTTACTCTGTTTCATGAAAATATTAAAATATTTTTTCAAGAATTTTCATTCAATTTCCTGATAGCCCCGTCTATCCTTGTCAAACAGGGCCTCTATCTCCTCTAAGGTTTTCCCCTTTGTCTCTGGCATAAGAAGATAAACAAAAATAAATCCTAGTAAGCAGCATCCGGCATAAAACCAATAGACTCCTTGGATGCTGAGCGCAATCACCATGGAGTTGTATGTATAGGTAACAATAAAAGCCAGTGTCCAGTTTGCCACGGTCGCAAAGCTGCTGGCTGGGCCACGTGCTCGCAGGGGAAATATTTCTGACATGACAAGCCATGGAACTGGTCCCCATGCTAGGGCGAACATGAGAATGAAAAGACCAATGCACAGGATTGACAGCCAGGAAATTTTGTTCGCTGGTACAGAATGACTTATTGAGCCCAGCAAGGAGACAGTGTCACTAGCTGAGCCACTATCTTTTGGTGGAGGGATGTAGACCTCAAAATAAATGCCAAGTCCCAAAAGTGAGAGACACATTCCAAGTGCAGTGGTCCACAGGAGAATTCGCCGTCCTGCTTTGTCCATGAGCAAACAGGCCAGACCTGTGCCCACAAACTGAACCAAGCCCACTGCAATGGAGACAAGCTTTCCATTTGAAAAGCCTGCGACTGCAAAGATATGTGCAGCATTAAACAGCACTGCATTGATTCCACAAAATTGCTGGAAAATCATTAATCCAATGCTGATTATCAGGGGCTTTGCTATTGCTGGTGATAGCACATCACGCAACCGAGGCTTCTCATGACGATCTGTCAAAGAAAAGAAAATCTATTACTACAGTGAGCCCCCATATAAAAAGCCCTTTGCATCTTATACACATACACATATGTTTAGTATGGGCTAACAATAATAATAATATTAAAAGATAGTAATAATAACAATAATAATAATGATAATATAATAATTATACTTTCTGACTTGGGCTTTTCAGGGCAATGTGAAACAAATAATTATTGTGAATGAACATAACAGGGTTAAAAATCTCAACTGGCAGGAGGCAGACCAGTTTACAAACATATTTACAAACATAAACGAGGAGTTGAATCTGGGACTATCGAGTACTTTGAACCCAACTACCAGACCAACTATTCTGCCAGGCTCCCGCCAATGCTGACGCTTAGGGGCTTTGCTATGAATGGTGGGAGGTACGGTGGCCTAATGGTTAGCGTGCCGGACTCCAGATTGAGCAGTCTGGGATCAAGACCTGGCCGGGGTCACTGTGTTGTGTTTTTGTGCAAGACTTTATTCTCATAGTGCCTCTCTCCACCCAGGTGTACGAATGGATACCAGCGAAATAATGTTGGGGGATCTTACAATGGACAAGCATTACATTCAGGGGGAAATAGAAAATTTCCCAGCTGCTTAATGCTACAGAAACCGGGATAAGCTCCAGATGAGTTATCATGAAAATCCACAGCAAGTTCAAAAGAAGATTCCCTGAATTTCTCAAACTTTGACAAAAAAATTATATTTTCCCATGGACCTGACATTAAATAAAATGTACCCTGATCTTAAAAAACAATTCTTCTGCCTGTCTAAACCATGAACAATGATTCGCAATTGGCCTTACCAAGAGTTGCCTCGATTGTGAGGCACTCTTCCTCAATGTCAACATCAGGACCTCTTAACCAAAGCAGAGCTTTCAATGCTTCACTTCTCCTGTTCTTTCCCAATGACCAACGAGGCGTCTCTGGCATGGAATACATTAGAATTAAGAGCAATACTGGGGGAATTGCACCAATAAAAGCCAGCCACCTCCACTTGCACAGGACACCCATTACATAGGACAGTAAAACGCCCATTGTCACCGCCAGTTGGTTGACGGAACCTAGCATACCACGCAGCCGTGCAGCTACAATCTCTGCAATGTAGACCTACGTAAAAACACAGCACCATATTTTATTAGCAGTTGCCCTCCACATGTATTGATTAACATTGCACCACTTACCAGTAATAACTGAACTCAAACCCTTGATTTAGCATTCACCTACATTTATAGCAAACATAGCTACCTTTTAAAAAGCCCTTACTGGCATATTTAATTTCTTTTCAGGAAATCAAAAACGTTTAAGTAAACTGGATGCCCTGTAGTTTTATTTCACCGAAAAATTTTCATAGAAAATTGTGAAGTTGATCTGCAACCATGGACATTTTTGGTTGAAACGCTCTTGAAAACATGAATTTATCACCATAGTAACTGTTAAATACGTGTCAGTACCCCCGTTCCCCCTTTCAATGTTGGCAAGTGGTAAGAGGCTTTCATGTGTCAGATGAATGTTTTTTAACAACATTGCATAGGGGTGGGGAGGGGCAAAATGTGTGTGAATAATTATTTTCCAATACCTGTGACCATGGTTGTGGATGGTGGTCACCCAACTAGTTTAGCTTTTTAGTTATTTTAGGTGACCAGCAACTGTATGTATTTTTTAATTTATTTATTGTTTAAGTTGCAACTTGTAATTTTACAGTTCAAATAAAACCTTGTTGTAGTTGTTGTTGTTGAGACACATGAAATATATCAAAGCACTCTTGAATAAACCACAGGGTTCTGTCTACGTTTTAGAGTAGATGGTTGACATATAATAGGCGGTCAGATAAGCACTTGTTTAACACATAGGCTATGTCACCAACAAGGCGACTCAATACCTGAACTAGCCGTTTTTTCGCTGGTTGCCAGCACTTAAAGGGACTAGTTATGTCATGGATTTTAACAGATTTTTGAACATTGCTATTTTAGAGGACTAAAGTTGTTTAAAAGCCTGTTTGGCTGTGGATGGCTCGGATGGAAATGGATTGCGATTTAAAATGTTAGCCAAAGTTTTCAAGTTGTTCTGGGTGTCATAAAAAATTTAACAGTTTAGATTGAACATCTGCAAAATGCCCTTGACATAGCTTCTTTAATGAGACTCCTGAACCATTGTGTGAACCAGTTAACCTGGCATTTGCTGACCCTCTTTGACGGGCAACCCTGTTCTCAGTAGTCAATAACTAATACAAGAAGCAGGGTTTTATAAGAAATAGGGATTTTGCAACTGGCTATAGGTATGTAGTAAACGCAAAATAGCCATTATACTTTTTTGAATACCACTGATACTTACTGGAACAGCAAGCGAGATTGTGCCACAAGCCAAGCCTGTTATGATACGGCCAGCGTAAAGCATGGAACGGTTTGGAGCATAACTTATGAGTAACCATCCTAGCTCAAATGGTACAACACACAACATAATGGTGCCTTTCCGACCCAATCTGTCAATCGCCCATCCACCAATTGGACTTCCAAAAATGGCACCAACGGTAACTAAGGACTAAAAAAAATTGACAGATAAATTGAAATTCAAAGATTAGAAAAATTACACATGTATATTACAAAATTTTGGTCACATTACATGGGTATCACCATCTCAATTTTTCCTACTGTCATCTTGGAGGTTTGCTTGCCATGTGAAAATTGAGCCCTCTCAAAAGTAAACCAGCAATTAACCCCTGAACAAGTTATAGCAATAATGCATTGAATGAAAGTAAGCATTGGCTCAAAGATGAGTGGAGGTGTATATGTTATGGTCCAATTTTAACCTTGGTTCAAATTTTATTTTATTTTCTTCTCGAATATGGTTATGTATGATAATGAGTTTAAAACAATAATAAAATTTGAACCAAAGATAAATTGAAGAGCTCCAGGGAAGAACGGCCTCTGGAATTTCTGGCTAATTCGAACATTATCGAAACAGCTCCAAATTGCGCATGCAGGTTTAAATGTTTACGTGTGCTTAACACTGTCCTGTGTTTTATTTCACTGGTCTTTCTTTCGTTTTTGAAAAATTACGCATGCAAAAAGACAAGGTTTTTGCTGGCGTGGCATCTTTTTTACTTTTCTTTCACAAACGATAAACAAAGAAGTCCTTTTGTTCCTCAAAACAATGAAGTCAGCTAAATTTTTAGGGTTACAGTCCTAGCCCTAACGCAAAAGGTAACCCCAAGGCCTTAGGGTCAGGGTTAGAGTTTCAGATTAGGGTTACAGACTTAGCCCTAATGCAAAAGCCTAGCCCTAACACAAAAGCTTAACCCTAGCGAAAAAGCTTAACCCTAACCCCAAGGGATTAGGGTTAAGGTTTCAAGTTAAGTTTAGATTGCGCTTTTAGTGCAGTAAGCTTTTACGCCAGTTTGCTTGCGCCTAGCCTTTACTGCAGTCTGCTTGCGGTGAGCTAATTTTTGTTGTTTCAGGCAAGACTATTTTAATCTGTTACCGTTAGCTGTAATTTGAGGTGAAAGTAAAATAAAGATTGATTGTTGTGTTAGACTGATTGACTGAATACGTTTGCTGGTGTTGCCACTTTATAGTCTAGTTTTGCTTTCAGTTAAGTGCCGCCGGCTTGCTCTGACCACTTCTATCTCCACTCCTTACATCATCACACATCTACAAAATCCCGCGAAAACAAGATAAACTAGGCACGAATCGATTGATTTATTGATTGATGAATATTTAATGAGGCACAGAAAAAATTTTGCGAAGGGAACGTACCCTGCGAAACATCTAAAGAATTTTTTAAGTCTAAAACCAGTTCGCTTCTCGGTAACTTTGTCGCTGCAGCACCCAAGGGGACACTGCAAAACTCACACTGACATAGTTCCCGACAAGAGATCTGTGTTTTTTAGACTTTAATATTTACCACTTGGCTCCGCCGGCCTTTGTCAGACAACTTTCTCTTGAGCGCTAAAAGGCACTATTGTACAAAACAATCGCCGAACATCTCTCATTTCTTCGAGAAATGCTGTGAGACTTACGGGTTTTCAGACTTAATGATGTCCTTCAACCGCCAAGTGGACGCACTTGCACTCAAACGAACCAGTAGTTTATTTTCCCAAGAAATGCGCCATTTTTCTTCTCTGTACTTGAAACCCTAACATGTGACTTAAGACGTCACAACAGAATAGCGAGTCCCAGTCCCTCGCTGCTACCGCCTGGGAGCAAATTAATGGCGGTCGGCAAAGTTGGTTTGTGAAACGCTGTTTTTACATCCCGGACGACTGTAATAAAGTTCCTCGAGGCAAGATTTGCACACGCGATGCGTGGAAAAATGTCTAGTGCTGGATTACTGTGGACAATGTAAGCTACATGCGTAATTTTTTGAAAACGAATCAAAGACCAGCGAAATGAAACACAGGACAGTGTTAAGCACACGTAAACAAACCTGCATGCGTAATTTGGAGCTGTTTCGATAATGTTCGAATTAGCCAGAAATTCCAGGGGCCGTTCTTCCCCGGAGCTCTTCAATTGAGCCACAACATGAATACCGGTATGTCATTGATGCAAACTGTCAAAGAGCATCAGAAATGCTGTATGGACACGTGCTGCTACAAGACACAGTTGCTAACCAATGGAAAAATTGATTCGATTTACACTGGAGACAGACCATCCGAGACAAACTTGGCCAAACAACGTTAGTTCATCTGGTAATCCATCTTTGTAAAAGTATGGGCAAACATGAGAATCAATTGATTCAGACAAGTTATTTCTGTATATCATCTATCAAGACAAACTAAGCAGATAGTTCATCTGGCCAAATCTGTCTGCTTGCCAGTATTTATACAACTATTTATATTGCATGAACTAACGTTGTTTCCCCAAGTTCGTCCCAGATGGATGATCCATCTCCAGCATAAATCGAAATTTCAAAACTTGACCAGAAACTCCAATTCAGCAAAGAAATCCAAGCAGTAAAACAATGGGGCTCTAGGCTCCATGGCAAAAATATTTGAGGGCTCCCATGCACCGGCCCCCGAACTTACGAAAGCCGAGGAGGGACATCAGATTTCAGACTTCAGACTTCAGACTTCAGACTTCGGACTACAGACTTCGGACTTCAGACTTCGCTTGATTTCCGCTGACCTCCGAGTTGTTGAGTTGTTATAGTCCAACGGCTTAAGCACCAAACTTTGCAGGATTACAAGCATTCGCATACTAATCAATTCTTGATATAGTGCCAACGCCAATTTCCTATTTTCAGCTAGTAAACAGCAATGAAATTTTCAGCCAAGAGGCCCCCCTGCCCCTTCCCCACAAAGTATTTTTTCTTGTACTTTTATAAACCTTTTATTGTTGATTTTTATTCATAAATACAGATATGAATGCTTTTAATTAGGCTTACAATTGTTATTTTTTACTATCTGTTTGATACCAATAATTAAATAGGAAATTATTGCATGGGAAAAGATTTTTCGTTCCCGCCCTCTGCTCCCTCGCGTCTTTCGTTTTGCGCTAGCGTTCAGGTCTCTCGCGATCGGTGAACCGTTCGCTAACAGAAGAAAAATTGGAAAATATAGGGCTGTGAACAGTCTAAATTACAGCATTTCATTCTAAATTTTGTATGTGCGACTTGGTACAGTAAAAACCCGCGTGTAAGAACCTACTTTTTTCAGAGTTTGGCAAAACAGGTTCTTGTATTATGGGGTACTTATTGACAGTTTAGGCTAAGTAGGTTCTTAATCAGGTTCTTAATTTCTACAGAGTAGACATTGTTGTTGATTATCAGAAAATAGTATAAAATCTGGTCTGTTCTTCACTATAAATATTTATTAATGCACCCATGTTGCCAAAAGTCCAACAACATACTGTATATACCCCAGTAACATCACCTTTCTGGTTTTTGGTAAAAAAAATATATAAATTAAATAGTTAAACCCCACATATAAGAACCTGTAGGACTTTGTTTGGCTAAACAGGTTCTTATATTTTGGGGTATTATAAAAGCAAATTTCTGCCAGAAGGTTCTTAAATGCCTAGGTTCTTACACGCGGGTTTTTACTGTATCACAACCTGGACAAACAAATATTACACGAAATTTCATTGATTTTAACCCTATCCAGACCGGGAGGGGCGGAAAGTGCCCGCGCTGACTTTGAACGCTCATAACTTTTTCAAGATTCAAACATACCCTACCAAACTTTGCGAGTTTATCTAAAATTTATCTGTTAATAATTTGGTAGGGTAAGTTGTTGTGTCAGGAACTTGACGTCACCACAGCAACAGCATTTTGACAGGCATGTTTTCCCAATTTTGTAATTTTTGTGTTTCTATTAATGAAAAATAATTTTAATGCAATTATTTTCATCCTTTTACGGTTTTTAAGCACAGTTTTATTGATTTGAGTACTTTGCAGTAATTTTGGGCGGTTTATGACGTTTTTGAAAAAATTCGAAATCCAAGATGGCGGATCCAAGATGGCGGCTGTTTTGACATTATGATGCAATTGTCACGTCATGTGACGTCATCTTCCCACGTGACGTATTCCAAAAGATAGGTGTTTGGACATACTATATATTCCCCAAGTTTCATTGTGATTGCTTAAATATTCTGGAAGTTACGGAGGTCTGAAAAGATCCAAAAAAGCCCGGTCTGAATAGGGTTAATAAATTAAGGTTTCCATGGAAAACAGTGTTTTTCCGGCTTGGCACTATATCTGAAATAATTTCTGTTGGTGACCACTTACATTGTGCCAAGTTTCATGCTTGTATCAAAAAGTGCACAATTCAACTAAAATTTCGAGCTAAGCCGCCGGACTATTAGATCAGGCAGATCCACTCTTTGAAGTCAGATCCAGATTAATTTATTGCTATGAATAAAATTGAATTAATAAATTCCCACCTTACAGACCTGCAGACAGCGGTACCCGGAACCATTTTTTTTTCTTTACTTCACACACAATAGGCCGCAATATCGTTTATGGCTTATACATGACCTCTGGACTTAATTACGTTAAACTGGACAAACAAACAAACTAGATTAGAAAGAGCGCGTAAATTACCTAATAAAAGTTAAGTCCAGTTTTAGCAAGAAAGTGCCAAATTGTCCAAAAAAATCCATTAAACCAGGAATTTCTTTTTCTCGATTTGCATAACTCTTATAACCCTTTGTCTCGTGTGACAGTCCAGACAGAGATCATGTATAAGCCATAAACGATATTGCGGCCTATTGTGTGTGAAATAAAGAACAAAAATGGTTCCAGGTAAGTGAGAATAAATTAATTTAATTTTGATCATAGCAATAAATT
>NC_135766.1:5185947-5188447 GCF_052425735.1 Oculina patagonica
AAACGGCACTACAAAGCAATTGTAAGACAAGGTGGAACATTTCTTTGCATCAAAAGCGATGTTTTGCAGTTATGAGTGATTGTTTTTTCGCTCTCCCATTAGTTTTTCTAGGCCGCCAACCTTTGCCAGGACAGCTAGCGCCACTTCTGTCTCAGCAAGAGACATACTGACAATCAAAAGACGCTCTTTTCAATAACTGTAAAAGATAAGATTCTTTCTGGCGTCCAAATTTTAAATAAGCGCCGCCCTCAAATAAGCGCCGCCCTCGAATAAGCGCCGCACTTGAGACTCGAAAAATTTAATAAGCGCCGCGGCGCTTATTCGAGTAAATACGGTACTTGTCGAGTCGTCTGTAAAAAGTCCAGAATCTGGACTTTTTTCTGATTGGTCAGAAAACAAAAGGCAACATTACAACTCTATCCTGATTGGCTAATTGAGTTCAAGTCTAATTTCCGGTCCAAAAATATCACGCGTAGATGATTGTTATCATGGCGGGTGTTGAGCGGAATGAAGTAGAGAGCGAGTTCCAGGCCCGCAAATGATCCCGGCCCCCAAATGATCCCGGGACCGCAAATGATCCCAAATTGGACCGCAAATGATCCCAGTACCGGAAATTATTTGTTTAAATGATACAACAGAATACTTGGAATGGCGTGGACTTTATGGATCGTCTATGGATGTATTTTTATAAAAGACCAAGTGCCTCAGGCATAATAAAACGCAACGATTAAAAGCGGTGAAAATAACGCGCGAAATAACAAAATAAACCAGTGTGACTATCTAAGTTTTTCATTTAGAAAACGCACCTAAAAAATAAACATGAATCTTCGAAGACGCCTCTGCTGTCTAATTAGCCACTTCCTGTACAATGCTGCCTTGGTAGACACGAGCCTCCTTTTCCTTGGAAGCGCACAAAATTTCTACGTGCGAATTTTGGAGTTTATGACAGATTTTGAAACCGTTATTTGAAAACACACTTTCCTTCACAATTCGTTCTTGCAAATATAAAATGAAATACAGTAAACGGTTACAGCGTCTCTGGGTAAATTTATTTGCATACCGCACGCATAGAGCTGTCAACTTTTGCACGTGCAAATTTCTTACTGTCAATTAATCTGTACTGAAAGCTACGCGAAAATGAAGTCAGTTTTTGAGAGAATTTTTAGTTGCCTGTGTCAGAATTTATTTCAGTGACTTGATGAAGACATTCAAAAAAAAATAACCACAGATTTCGAAAGAGAGTAGCTCGATAACAAGAGTCGGAGATCGATATGATAGAAATCAGCAACAAAACTCAACTTTCTTCCAGACTTTACGTCTAGACATTTATAATGTCGCTATGAACGCTGCGTGACTGCGTGTGAATGGCTATCAGCTTAAAGCATTTCGCCGCAAATAAATCATCCCTTGATTGGAGAGAGTTCATATTTCTGTTGGTTGGATTGTTAAACTTTATGTCACGTTTTAGGTTACTAATCGGAGCATATTTATCAGCTATATTGATACAGTTGTGGTTTTGAATTTACTTTAGTAAATCGTTCAAATACGGTACATTCTCTCGCGTTAATTGTTTTTCTAATTCTTGTATTATTAATAAAGAAATGGATTAAATAAATTTAAATCCCCTGTCCAAATTCTTTCGTCCACGCATATCCAACTTTTACGGTTAGGCGACTGTTTCCGGTCCGAAGATCATTTGCGGTTCAATTTAGGGATCATTTGCGGTCCCGGGATCATTTGCGGTCCAATTTGGGGATCATTTGCAGTCCCGGGATCATTTGCGGGCCCGTACAGTTCTTCTAGCTTTTAGAAAATCTCTCAAGAGTTTTGTTCACAAAACATTTAAAGACGAACAAAAGGAGTGTATTCGACGAATAGTTTGTGAAAGAAAAGATGTTTTGGCGGTGCTTCCGACGGAATTCGGCAAGAGCGTGATCTATCACCAATGGTGTCGAAGATTATTACATCACACCACCAAAGACGCCAGACGATCGTGCCAGTGACGAAAAGTGGAAAACTCCCGGGGGGGGGGGACTCCTATATGAAACGGACGGGGATGCTCGTCGGAAAATTTGAAAAGAACCCCTAAAAGAGACCAATCTGGGTGTGGCTCAAGCTTTTCTTGACCCCTAAAAGATACCAAAACACTAAGAATAGAATTTATATTTGTATATTTCTTCGTGTGGAACCCTAAACGAAACCATTATGGCTTAAAATATTGGCATTTATAGTTCACCACTAAATTTTCTCCGATTCTAATTGGTTTAAATTGAACACGTGACGCGATAGTGCCCGTCCGCCGGAGGGCACTATTTAACAATTAGAGGGCGAGCTTGAGGTTTCTACCGGCTGATAGTTGGCGAGGGGCGAAGCCCCGAGTCAACTATCAAAAGCCGGTAGAAACCGAGAGCGAGCCGTCTAATTGTGTTAGCATAACCCACTGACCGATCTATTAAACTTAGAATATCGCTAGAATTGATTTATCGGAAGGTTTTGATTG
>NC_135766.1:5190947-5240947 GCF_052425735.1 Oculina patagonica
GGGAAGTCTATGGGCGGGGTACCTTGTGAGGCTTGCCTAAACTTCGTGGTCATACAGACTCACTCTCGTGAACTGTACTTTATATAGAGGTAAGGCTGTTCAGTTGCTTACTCGAATTCTACACTGAAAAGTTGTCCTTTTTTCGACTTGTTTGCTTGCTTGTTATCAAGCAAAAAAACGAGATATGTGGATAACCAATTTCCCTGTCTTACTGCATATTTGTTCACTCCCAAGGGACTGCTTTAATTTCTCAAGGGAATACTTTCCGCTGTGGGTGATCAAAGCGCGTGACTTGTAAAGTGTCACTCAAATCTTACGTGACATAACCAATTAAGAATGTGAGGGGTTCAGCGCTCGAGGGCAACGAAGTTTTAAAAACGATTAAGAACGCAATTTGTACTGGTACAAGTCTTTAGGCGCTAATATTAATTTAACCTAAAACGATTAACAACGCAAATTCGTACTGATACAAGTCTTTCACACACTAAAACGTTGCTAATAGTTAACCAAAGGGAACTCATTTCGTGACAATTGATTATTTCTGCTGAGTTGCACAATTTAGAATTGCAACATCATTCAAAGCAGGTGTGAAGTGATATTTACAAGTTTTTTTGTAGCCTGTTGTGAAATTACTTCCGGTGGAAGCAGTAAACGCTAAAGTTTTTGCTTCTGTTCAGAAGTTAATGCATCGCCATTAGAAAAAAACAGCAACTGTTTTACTGGAAATGTAGTCGTTAGAAATGGCATGTGTAGCCGTAAGGTAAAGAATAACGCGAGGAAAAGCGGCTTTTGGTTAGATACAAACGAAAATTTACTTCTCAATGTGGGGTTAAGATTGCGTGACGAGACAAAAGGTGACTCTGTCGTGCGTAACCTTTATCGGGAACCCTGCATTAAGCCGAGTAGTAATCTTTCTAACTCGAAAGGAAACAACTATTTCGATTAAAAACAAACGTCAAAGTTTACCATTTTTAACCAAGCCAAAGTATATGACTCGCAAAGCACCCAGCCGTCGCGACTGACGAATACAGCATTTCCTCCGCGAAAATAAAAAAAATGCTTGAACTGAAAGACGTTTGAATTCTTCCATGATATGTTCGAACAACAATGCCCAGAATAAACCTACTACTCATACTAACTTCATGCAAAAAAGTCGATATCTCGAAGAGATCCTGTAAGCTTGGTTGAAAAAGTAAGATTTCTAACCATTTATTGATGCGATTTTATTGCAACAGGAGTTTCTAAATCACTTCATTTCTCCTTAATTGCTGCTCACGTTTAATATAAACTAGCGCGATTTACAAGGTTTTTTCTCACTGAGAAAAGTTGCAGCTCAAACTGCAAAAGACAACGATGACGTCACGTTTGCTGACTACCCCTAATTATAGGAAATTAACTCTTGTGTAACTATTTGAAATTAACGCGACTTAAATTAACGCGGATTCAAGGAAAAATTACTTCCCAATAACGGAAGTTAAAGCGAAAGAGGGGGTATCATTTCAAAATAAAGGAAATTAACGCGACGAACACAAAGGAAAAAAGAACTTGTTTGAGACAACAGGAACAGGTTTACTTTAACACAAAGGAATCTGACCACCTCGAGCGTTCTTCGCAGTTTTAGTGATCCGGCAGATTTCACCCTGATGAAATAATGCCTTTTCCTAAGAGAAAAGACGTCTAGACTGTATCACCCCTCGACTGTATCGAGAAATTGTGGCCAAAATAATGGAAATTAAGGTCATGGAAATTAACGCCCCACTTAATTAACGGCGCGAAATTAACGTTAACAAAAATAAACGTAACTTAAATTAACGCAAATTTTTGAAATTCGTGTTAATTTCATGAAGCGTTTATTTCCTATAATAAGGTAGTCTGTGATTTTTTTTTATGCTTAATAAGCTAAAGTTTGCGAAAATTTAGATAAAGGAACTGTGTCATAAATTTTACCAGATTTTTGAACAGCCAAAACTTATATTTGTGTCGCAGGAAACCTAAAATTTATAGTCATTATTGTTAAAAATTGCTATATTATCATATATTAGAGCATCTTTAGCTGTGGATGGCTCGGATGGAAACGGATTGCAACTTGAAAAAGTTAGGGTATTTTAAAGAATTCAAAAAATTCATTTTTTTTTCTGGGTTTTTTTTTTTCAAATAATATTTTTTTTTTCCTTTTTTTTTTTAAAAAAAATTTTTTTTTTTTTTTTTTTTTTCTTACCTCTAATTTAAAAAAAAAAAGAAATCTGCGAAATCCCCGTGACATAGTTCCTTTAAAAGATCATCGGATCGTCCTCGGAAGTCTTTGGCAAGTTCGGAAATCTTCCCAAAACTTCGGAAATGTTCGTATAGAATTCGGGACACATTTGGAAGACTCGGAAATCTACAGCCTTTTTTAATTGCATTGGTTACGAGTTTGATGTTAATCTTACAATTTAGTTAACCAAGACAGTATTTTATTTCGGTAAAACATTTCAAAAGACCTTATTGCTTGTATATGCTTTGAAGACTGGATTTCACTAGCGACGGAGTCGGAGTAATAAGCGGAATCGTACGAGCGCTTACGATCTCGAGAACACCAAACATCGGAGTCGTAAGTGGAGTCATAAGCTCGATGGAATCGGAGTCGGAAGCGGTGATCAGAACGTTCCCATTTTCTTCCGATTCCGCTTATGACTCCGTTGATTATGATCCAGTGCAAAACTAGATTGATGGAGTCCCAAAACGGAAGAACAAACCGATCACATTGCTAGTTCTCAGTGGTGCCCTCCGAGTGCTCCTTTTCTGCTTGCGACTCCGTCAATCTAGTTTTACCTGTTTTATTGATTGGGGAAAATATGTGACCCCCAGAAAACAGTGAAAAAGGTGAACGCACGGGCACGGGGGCACGGCACGCAAGCGTGTCACACATCGCACGGAAGCGCAAAAGAAAACAAAGAAGGCACGGGAATGTCGCATGCAAAGCACAAGAGAAGTGTGCATTGGCACGCACGGGACACGGGGAAAGGACACGCGTGCGGCCCGCGTGGAGACACGCTCCCAACCAGCCTCGGTACTTCCGCCCCAGAACGCTCGACCGACACCCGATGAACGTAAACAGAGCAATCAGAGCGAGGAGAAAGGCGAAAAAAAAAGAAAACCGAGACACGAAAGCAAAGACGCCGCAAGAACAGCGAAGGCAAGAACCGCAAGCGGAACCCACCCCAGACCACCCGGAACGGGAGGAAACCGGGAAGGACGGGAAAAGAATCGCGGAGGTGAATGTGACTCGAAACGAACGTAAAGAACAACGACGCGAAGCCGCGCCACGCGCCGATCCAGCACAGTAGCTCGCCGCCCGAACTACACGCTCGATCGCTCGTCACCACGGAAAAGAAAAACAGAGAGAAGCTCACGTCTAATCCCGTCCCGATCTGCGGGAGGCCGCGACCAGCCCAGCGGCCCCTGGGACAGGATGTCTGGGGGTCGGGGGAGGACCGTAAATTGGCCGCTGTCTCGAACAGACGGCGCGGCGAAGGAGGACGGCGCCGCACCACGCGAGGACGAGCACGAAGAGAGAGAGAACGGGCCGGAGGGGGGGCGGCGGCGCAGGCCGACACGGAACGGAAGACACGCGAGACGGCGAACACAGAAGGCGTGCCACACGCGCGGAGCGGGCAGCACACTGCCTATGTAGCGTGCCAGCGTGCGGCGTCACCTTTCACTGTTTTCCCGTGGAGGGTCACATATTTAGCAATAACAGCAAAAAATATTTACAAGTTAAACTGAACTATATTATAAACTTACAATATTCCAGCGTAAAATAAGTAGCTTAGCTCAAATTATCAGTTGTACCGCTAGATGAAGTACCTCTAATTCTTTTAGAGTGTGTCAAAGGACCGTAAAACAAAACATTGCAGCGGCATAAACGTAAAAAGTTTTTAACTAAAAGTAGAATTTTCAAATGTTCCCTTCTTTCTTAAACACGTTAATAATCATTATCTACAAGTATATTAATTTTTGTCTTATCTTTTCGTTTTCTGTAATGGTTTTGCTTACAGCAAGTTGTCATGCAATTTTCTAAGAGGAGAATAGGCATGCGTTTGTACACACACCATGTTGCTATAATTGCGACTCCTACACATCGGTTTCTCTCACTGGCAGTGGCTGAAACTTTTTCTTTCCTCTGCTCTCAAAATAAATTTGAATCTCTTCGAGTGATTTTCCTTTGGTTTCCGGCACGTAAAAGTAGACAAACACGACAGCGAGAAACGCAAGACTTCCATAGAACCAGAACGTTCCCGCCTCCGTGAATTCATCGATAAGCAAACTAAAAGTCTTCGTAATGACAAATGAGCAAAACCAATTGAAAAGGGTAGCGATACCACTCGCTATACCCCTAGCTTTGACAGGGAAAATCTCGCTCATGATCAGCCACGTGCAGGGACCCCAGGCCATGGCAAACCCTACAATGTACACAGCGACACTTGTGACGGCCACCCATGAGATGTCAAGGGCGTGGCCGCTTTTTGGCGCGGCGTTAATTGTGATGTAGAAGTAGCCACCCATGCTGAAACAGCTGAGACACATTCCGATTCCACCCACGATCAATAGGAATCGCCTTCCACCGCGATCAATCATGAGAACCGACACTGCAGCGGCGAAGAGTTGGATTACACCGATCAGGATTGACACCATGGTACTGTTGTCTTGGAAACCAGCCTTTTGGAAGATCGTAGCGCAGTAAAACATGACAGCATTGATGCCTGTCGTCTGTTGAAAGAAGTGAATGGTCATGCTAATAGCGAACGGTCGAAGTAGACTGGGCTTGGCGAATTCCCTAAATGACATCTTTTCTTTAATATCTAATAGAAAAGGAAAGATAAATGATTGCTTGTTAGTATAAATCTCAGCAAGGTGCAAAGTGGTTTTGTTTTAACACTGCGAGGATGCATAGAGTATTCACGAAAAAAACGGCGAATTTGCTTTACAATGAGGAAACATTACACTAACAAACGTAAACGAGTAATGTTTGCAACCACTTTCAACTCTCTTCGATCATTCCTCTCCCTATTTCGAGGAAGAGTTGTTAGGTAATTGCTTCGTCTACTTAGTATTGCATTGCGCATCCTAACTGCGCAGATTTTTACGCGTAATTAGCGCACGCATATATAAAACAAAATGGCTGTTTTTTTCTGTCCGGCTTGGCTTGCGGAGAGATAAATTAAACAACTGATATTCATCTGACTTCTACTAAACTGTAAACTTCTAACTATAAGCCTGGTGGTTTCTTTGGGGTCTCCTTGCCTTCGCATAATTACTGTTAAATCAGTTCGGATTAAAAGTTATCTTTCACGCGCTCGCTGCCTTCAAGAAAACTAACAATTACGCTTGCGCAAAAAAGATTGCCTCTATTGAAACGAAAAAAGAAATAGAAAAGCGGACACTGGTTGTTCAACCCGGGAGGATTTGTTATTTTCTTTACAGAAGTGGTTATACTTACTAAGACTCTCCTTGATTTCAACCATTTCCGTCTCAATCTTAACATCCGGTCCTCGAAGCCACCGTAACGTTCGCTTGGCGCGCTCTTCTTTGCCATGAGCCAGCAACCAGCGAGCGGTCTCCGGCATAAAAATCATTAATATGACCATGCAAGCGGGAGGTCCAATTCCTGCTATGGCAGACCACCGCCAATTGAGGGAGTGGCCGATGATGTACGACACTAGGATGCCGGTAACGATCCCAATTTGGTTGAATGCGCCGAATGCGCCACGAAAACGACTCGGAGCTGTCTCGGAGATGTAAACCTGCGAAGAAAATTGCAAAGCCTAAGTTACGTTGCAAAATGGTTTCTATTTACTCTAAACACAATCAGAGCAGGAAGCAAGGAGGGGGCTTCTCATATTTTTCAATGCAAAAAAGTACCTTTCTGCGAGGAGTGTGGTAAGGGGGAAGGGGAGGGGGGCGAGTGAAGATCCCCACCCACGAAAAAAATAGGAAAAAATACAGTCTAGTGGGAGGCGCGAAGTATCGACAATTACAAGTGAAACGCA
The DNA here is from genome assembly GCF_052425735.1 of Oculina patagonica. Classification (NCBI taxonomy): domain Eukaryota; kingdom Metazoa; phylum Cnidaria; class Anthozoa; order Scleractinia; family Oculinidae; genus Oculina; species Oculina patagonica. The sequence continues at coordinate 5,196,977 of NC_135766.1, forward strand.
AGGTAGGCGAGCGCGCAGGTTTCTCCCTAAATTCCTTTCCACGCTTTCAACATCTCTATCCCTTGCCCACTCCGACCGTTTCTTTTCGTGTCTGCGTACAAGCACATGCTTATATGAGACGGTTTTTCCATCTAAATAAAAAGAAAAATCTAGGCCTAAAGAAATCAACAAATCACGATAAAATTCGTCAGATTACGAGCAGTCTGTAGATTTCTACTTTGGGTCATGACAGCGTACTACCTTTCTTGTTTTGTTTACCGCGCGAAACCAAGACTGAAATGTCGTTGTCTGTGCGTCAAATAAGAGAAGTCACTGGCATCGCGACTTGAACTAAAAACGAATCCTTCTTCTGCCCACCCTCCTCTCGCCAACACGTCTGTAGCATAACAACTGCCCATCGGGCTTGTTCAGGGAAAGAGGACCGCTCTCACCTCACTTAGTGGTCTCTTCCCCTCACGCCCGTGGTATCCCCAACACAGGAGAGAAGCCCTATAGATAGTTACTTACTGGTACAATAAGCGACGCCATCCCTACTCCAAGACCAGAGAAGAACCTTCCGGCATGAAGCAAGCCCTCCACTGTGCCAAAGCCAATCATTAGCCAGCCAGCAGAGAACGGCAGAGCAGTGAGCATGAGCGCAATCTTGCGACCGAAGAAATCGATCATCCATCCACCAAGGGGGCCTCCTATCATAGCGCCGATGTTGAGAAGAGACTGGTGAGAGAAGCAAAAGAATCAGTATAAGCCCTGGCCATGGTAAAATTGACCACAGATCTCTTGATCTGGTGTAGCTGGCGAGGTATTTCAACGACTGAAAATATGAGGATTTTTATATGGTATGAATTGTTTAATTACACGGATGCTACAGGTATAAACATCGCGGAGAACTCAAATTACCAGATACAATCTCGGACAAAACGGTTGAGACACTTTGCTAATTTTCATCACTTTGGGTACTGCAGCTCATTTTTGTTAATCCTCCTTCATCCATTTCAATTTTGTCGTGTTATTGAAATCTGTGAAATGCGTTTGTCTCAACTGGTTTTGTCCGAGATTGTCTGAGTTGCTCATTTTTGTCAGTTCCCCTGAACAATGAGTGGGGGGGGGGGAGGTGGGTGGGGGGGAAGGGGGATAACATGTTTTTAACAAGATTGCAAGTCAAGACTTTCGCGAAAAATCTGTGAAATTCACTTGTCTCAACTGGTTTTGTCCGAGATTGTAGCTTGGGGAGATTCGATCAATTCCAGCACCCTTCTCTGATTCTCCTCGTAGGTATAGACAATGGTCCCTTTACGGTCAGCCACAAAATTCGCCTTGCTGGAGAGTGAGCTACCGGTACGCACTGGGCCATCCAAAACAAAGAGACGTTTAACTTGACTGGTTGAACCGTATTGTGTTGGATATCTTGGCGTCTAGCCTGCTCTCCAGCATAGTGCAAAGGGCCAACAGACTGTGAACCGTCCCCTCGTTTGGCCGTTATGTTCAATTATACAATCGCCATCTTGGATATGGCATTAGAATTGGGGAGAGTACAAAACTATTTTTTCTTATCCTCCACCCCGGCCATGTCCCCAAATTTCTCTCATCAAAGACAAAATTGAGGCTCCACAATCTTAGCGCAAAAAAGTAGCTAGCTAGGGGGGCTGTTTATTTTGAATCGCAGCTTTCCAGGAAATATATAACCACGCTTGACGAATTCTCTCGTTCGATTCCCGAATTTAATATGGAATTACTCCTTCAAATATCCTTGCTTTCGTGCTTTGAGCTCGTTAAAAAAACTTTGAACGCGCTTTGTCGTGTCGTTCGCCTCTATATAAAACCCCAGCTATTTTAAGCGATTGCAATAGTACGGAGAAAAATGTATGATGTATTATTTTCAACGCACGGTAAAAAGTTTTCCCCGACAAAAACGCACTTACCATGGCGAGGACGCGACAGTTGTTTGCATTGCATACTTTTCAGTACAAAAACAATCGCGGGGTCAGAGGCCTTGGTTAGTAAGAAAATATTGTGGCTGGCAGAAGAGGAGAGAGAATGCATCCTTGTTATAAAGATTAATTTCAAGATTATTATTTTTCTTTAAAAAAAATCTGCTCTTGGGAAGCTACCCCTTTCCATAGCAAACATTAAAACAGGTTTTTCGCTCGTTGAACTAAAATCTTGCGTAGATCTCGACTCAAAAACCTTATTTGTTAAATAAGGAAAGAAAATCTGCTCTAGTAGTCCATGTCTGTTGCGGTTTGAAGATGTGATAAGAACGTCGCAGGCATGCACGGGTTTACGAGTAACTAGATAGGTAAACGTAACCGCAGACGGAAAACTATTAACTATATGAGAACCTTTTCCTTATAACACAAACATGTTGGACAAGTACTAGAAGATAAGCCAAGAAAGTCCATAATTGCGTCATAAATGCAGTTTCACGTTCGACCTAGCTCGCCAGTGACTCAAGAATTTAAAAGAAACCTGAATCGAAGATTGCCACGAATTTTATGATTCACATCTCAGTAAAAAATATCTCCTTTCGGCTTTCCTCCCCTTTCGTGCTCAGTGCAACAACTGTCATCACTGCTCAGAGATTGTGATTAGACTTGCTGCTATGGCAACTGTCAATTTCTTGCCCTTCGTGACTTAAAAATTGACTAGAAAGGAAATCATTGTAACGCCATGAAATGGCGTTGTAAGATTGTACTAATTCTATCCTTTCAAAAAAAGTTATATTTCCTAACTGGATTAGGAGGGTTATCTCAGGAAGGCTTTTAAAGAGCGGCCCACACCGAGATTATTATACTTCCGCGAAAGGGCTAATAAGAGCTTGTACAAACATTTTATAAACTGAGAAGGTTTATATCACGATTTGTATAGATTACATTGTGAATACACCGAATACTCTCTTACTCATAGGGTACGAGGGGGGGGCGAGGGGGGCAGCCCCGTGGGGAAAATGCAGACGGGCGCCCGAAAGAGAAAGCGGAGGCAGTCAGCAACGCACGAAACCACGGAGAAGATGGAAAACCACGGCATGTCACCCACGCGCCCCAGCACATGCGCCGCCGCGGACCCCGATAGGATCAGCCAAGCTGAGCGGTGCACGGTGGAAGGAGACCAGCGAGCGAGAGCGCGACCAAGGAGCGGGCGAAACGCACGATGACCCACACCCGCAGACGCGAACAAGGGGAGACCGAAGGACAGTGAGACCCCGGAACGCCCAGAACAAGGGAAGGACACACCAATGCATGCCGCCCACGGCAACCCATGCACGGGCAAAAGGCCCGCCCCCCAGGACGAAGGTGCCCGTACGCCTATGCTCTTACTAACACTAATACGAGTACGATTAGGGTTGGAGCTCGTGAAAGACGAACAAGTGAACGAAGTTATTACTGTAGTATCTAAAGAAAATAGGTCGGCGGGCAAGTGAAAAGAGTAAATAAATCTACGTAGCGGAATTTGAGAAGCTGAATTTTAAGCTTTATCCCTATCGGAGCAAAAGTGCTTCGACGAAGGTATATTTTCAATTAAGTCCATCGTCTTAACATGGCCCGCCGGGGACCTCTCGCTAGTTCTCTGCGAGGGAGACTATCGCTCGCTCGGCCGCTTCGCTCGCTCAACCCTCGCGAGGTTGACTTGTGACAATTCTAAAACGAAGGGCCAACCCTCCAAACGTCATCTTTTTTATCTACGTTTATAACCTTTCCCGGGACTTTCGGGTGATAATCAACTAAAAGAAAAACAAGACCTACAATACATGCAAAAATATCTACATGAACGTTAATAATCAAAGTTGACTATTAAACACGAAGATAGGACGTTTCAGTCAAAGTGACTCATTTTATAGAAATAGACAGGACCCAGACAGGGGTCAAGATAATCTTGCATGATATCACGCGAACCTTTAAACGTCTGAGAGATAAGACAATACGGTATATACAATGATGGAAGATAACACGATTACATTCTAAATTGTATAACGATCAAATGCAAAATCGGCTCTGATAGAACGGTGCCATGCTTGTCAAAAGCGATGATGTTTTTTAATGTCAGGACACATGGGGCCCACACAAGATGTTTGGCCAATCAGATATTTTATTTATTTTTTTTAAAGTCCTCCTGCTTGGCATAATTATCACATTCTTCGCGCAAAATAACGCGATGGATAGAAGACCAGACGAGCTAAGGAAGATATAAAATGATTGTTCAAACGACCAAATTCCCGGTAAATATCGCGAGTAATGATGCATATTTGAATGGGAAAACATATTTGAAATTGAATTTTTACTCGACTTTTCTAACCCCTTTGATTACATACAACGAAGGAAAGCTTCGTTTCTAGATAATTTTCCACGGAGACTTAGTTGCGCGTTTTCTTCCACGTCGGTTCCACTAAAATATCCGACTATTTGGAGGGCGTTAATATCTTCGTTGCGCCTCCTGTAACCCGGTATTCACAAGAATTTATAAAATTGAGATAGTCAGGGAGAGAAAGAAGACGGGGAGCTATATCTTACAAGAGAACATTTCCGAGTGCGTGCTTACAAAAGAAACATTTCAATGTTTGGTGTGTACATTTAATGCACGACTAGCGACTTAGACAGCAAGAAAAGACTTCAAGGCAAGAAGCGGTCAGAAGCCAGGCCTCATTCCGCGCCTAAAGAACCGATAAACGTAATAATAGTAAAACACCTTACCCCAAACCAAGTGATGCCATCTTTATCAAGATACAGATCTGTGGCATTAACATTTTCTAGTTGTGTCACCGCCGCTGAAGAATAACCCATGCCATATCCAAAACTGAAAGGACCAAACGCCGCCACAAAAGACGCGATCAGAACGGTCCAAAGACGCTCGTGGCTCTTCTTCTTTACCGGCTGATCACCCATGTGGTAATCATAGTAGATATCGTCCTTCATAATGCTTATAATATCGAGTACAGCGATGTATTTGCAAAAAATATATAAACGTTACACGAAAAATGTATTTTTTGAGGGTTCATAGAGCTAGTGATGATTTTTCTAAGAGTCCGGTTTTTACAAGCCTTTTCACGTGATACCGGCATGTCGACCTGTCGTGACCTCAATGTAACAGTAACAGGAAATTGATCAGCACGTGATCATGTGACGGTGAGTGTGCTTGTGCACACGTGAAAACGAGCGACTGTCGTTATTTTGTGCACGCTCTCCTCAAATCTATCAATTTTCGTTTTCTTTTAAAACGTTCATCGTGTGCCGTTTGTATTAACTTGGTGTGCTTGTTTTTCCCGGTCCAGATTACTCCACCGTGCAGCATGGCATGGAATAACAAATGGTGTCAAGACACGATTTGCGTGATATATTGATATTCCTGGGGATATTAAGCCGGTATAACCTGACCTGCCATCACATCAAACTTATTTGTAAATCAGTTGGCGCTTGCTAAACTAGAATGTCCAAAGACAACGCCATCTTATGGAAATACAAAGTGATTCGCGTTGAGTAAGATGTCGAATCGTTTTGAAAAAAGTGTTAATCGATTAGAGAAATCATGCATTTTGGCCCGGGGGGGGGGGGGGGGTACTCCCATACCATATAAGGGCTATATGGGTATGTGCCGCTCAACAGGGTATGCTTTTTGCCTCTCTAGCTCTGACTCTGGAATAGGGTATAAAAATCACCCTTTTGACTCTGGAACAGGGTCGTTTTTTCCCCAGAATCCAGACTAAACACGATCAAGTTTGGCTATTAAACTCCGCTCCTCTCATCGCTTTATCTCTGAGCCACAGAAGAAGTCAAGTGAGCCAGAGTGAACGCTTTGTGATGTATACGCTAGTGTTTTTATATCTATCTACATATATTTCCATTGCGGATATTGTCTGGAACAGGGTACCTATTTTGCAATGTTTGTCTGGAACAGGGTCGCAAATTCAGCTTTTTTTCTCTGGAACAGGTCCAGAGTCTCAGAGACTCAGCGGCACACCCCCGTGGTAAATTTTAGGGAGTACCCCCCCGGGCATTTTGGCTTGTACAAAACATCAGCCTGCGGGATGTGCCCTGACTTGATGACAGCCAGGTTTATTATTAGACACCCACAAGACATAACTAAACATCCTCCCCTTGAGGCTCACATGACAATTTCCTGTTGTGAATCTTAATGTAACGTAGCTTGCCTGCTAAATACAATTCTACGCAACTGGCCGTTTCCGCAAGCTATGTAACTCTTTTCTCTCCATTCTTGTCCTCATCATCAGAAGTGTTGGATTATTCAGTAGTACCTAGTCTCCGAAGGGGATCTGCTCTGGTGGACCGCGAGAACTGGTGAGAATCGAAGCTGGTGGTCTTTTTTCGCATCAGCTTGAAGGCCTCGACCTGGACGCACTTTGCACGCGTTGCAGTCGCTCGATAGACCGTCACCAGCCCCCGGGCACACGCCTATATACAAAACTACGGATTTGCGCAGCTTCGCCATGGTGAAAAGTAAAAAAAAAAATATTTGATTCTGTTCGACTAAGGGTGAGTATTAGGCTGAATCTACGTTGGTGGCATTTTCCCAAAAAGGCTCCTGATGTACATTATAAGTTTCAAACTGACAATTTTTAGTGTTTCGCGAGTGAAAATATAGCTTAATATACGTGGTGGTGACATTTTTTCATAAGGGCCAACAATCGTCATTTTGAGTTCTACATGTGGGGGAACTTGGAGTGAGCATTATGCTGATACCACGTGGTGGCATCTTCCCAAAAAGGCCCCCAATGTACATTGAAAGTCTCAAACTGTCAGTTTTTGGTGTTTCTGGAGTGAAAATAAGGCTGAATATATGTGCCGGTAGCACAAGGGCCAAAAATCGTCATTTTGAGTTCCATGGAAGCGCTCAAAATTTCTTAGGATACGATGAGATTCACGTTGGCTTAAATATGACATAATGTAGCACTTTTCTAATTAATTGGGAACAGGGGACAAATTATCCAAGCTGTCTTTGTCATCAGAGGGGACTTTGGTAATTCAGTATGTCAAATTGAGAGATTCAAGAGAATCGATTATCTATGTAGCCAAGTCTTCTTAATTTTTTAGTCCAAAACCAGGCAGACTAAAATCAGAAAACATGACAAATTCACTGATCTTGCAATTGGCTTTTGAAAATTACCCCGGTAATTGCTTCAAAGTTTTCTCCTTGGATCCGATTTTAAAACAAAAACTGATCTCATAAAAAAACGATTTTGAGTTTGTAATTACCACTAACTGATCATCGACAAGTTCCTGTCATCGCTTATTTAATTCACGGCAAAACGTCATGTGAGCGCCGCATTTCACAACTTCAGAGACAACTCACTGCGTTTCGTTTTCATGGACGCAAATACCTAGGTATTCGCGGAGTCCGGATCCGTGATGTTTTCTTTCAGAGTTTCTATCGTTCGGTTGTCTGTTAAATGTAGACTGTTATCATCACCATAGTAACGGTAAGCTATCCTTGAAGTTATCTGTCAATACATAAATAAATCTGACACTTTTTGCGACAAAACTTGAAAAGCTTTTCGATCGTCCGTATCTCGAAAATAAAAATTGCCAAAATCGCAAGCATGTTTTTAGCTTGTTAAGAGGACATGTTACTTACGGTCAAACATTTTTCGGTAAGAGTCCTTAAATGGATTTCGCTCATACTCTTACCATGGGTAAGCCTTAATATGAAATAAATCACAGTATACTTTGTTTGGCTAAATATCGATTTGTTTTCGAGAAAATCGATGATTCTTAAATCCAGCAAAATTGACGCTTTCGGAGCTTTTTCATTTGTTTCCTCATGCCTGGCATGCCAAGGCATGTATATTGCATCCTTTCATATTAAAACTAGGTTTCGACCATTCCAGGTTTTAATACTTTTATTATTATTGTAGCGCAATTTCAATTTGATTAATACATCACCGAAGTAAATTTAATAAAGTAAAGTAAATTTAAATTAAAATAAAAATTAAAGGAAAATAAATAAAAATAAATTCAAATCAAATTTATTTCAAACCTATAGTCATACTGCCAACAGGATGTTACCTCTACTCCTTTCGTTCAGTTGTCTGGTTTGGTTTCTCGGGTGATCATGTACTGATGCATGATTTCTGGTTACCTGCCATCCGATTGTTCGTTATGGATTGGGTCTGCATCTGTTTCTCTCCTAAACAAATAAATTAAAAATTTATTAAAACCTTAACGAAAACCAATGTTTCTATGTCCTTACAAAACGAATAAATTAGAAAATTTATTCAAAATAAATTTATTCAAAATAAAATTAGCAAATTTATTCAGCATAACAACGGAAGTACTGCAACCAATAGTACATAACTGATTACAACCTAACCAGTTCCTTCCTCTTGGCATGCTACTGAACAATTAAGACATTTAATTAATAAATCTTAAAAAAACCTATAGTCATACAACTAACAAGATGTAACCTCTGCTCCCTGCATTCATTTGTCTGATTGGGTTACTCGGGTGGTCATGCAACAGATGCATGATGTCTGATTGGCCTTCCGGGCATTTGTGTGTTTGGGGGGGGGGGGGGGGGGTGGTCTGCATCTATTACTTACATAAACACATATTTACCCATACTTACAACCTAGCAACTTACAATACTACTTATTTTTGATATCAAAATAAGGATCTAATCAATTTTGATATCAAAATAAGGATTTAGTTTAAACCTATGGTCATACAGCCAAAAGGATGTGACCTCTACTCTCAGTGTTCTTTTGTCTGGTTTTTGGTCTCTCAGCTGGTCATGTGACTCTTACATGATTTCTGGCCGACCTACCATTCATTGGTTCGGTGTGTGTATGGTCTTCATCTGAAACTTACATAAACATTCAAAACGAAAATACGAAAATATGGAATTTTCGACGGTTCCATTACTACTTAGTTTTTTAGGGAAAATTTAGCTAAAACCTATAGTCTCACAGCCAACAGGATGTAACCTCTACCCCCTGTGTTCATTTCTTTGGCCTGGCCTCTCAGATGGTCGTGTAACTGTTGCACGGCTTCTGGTCGGTCGCCCTTTCGGTAGGGCATTGGGGATGTGGTCTTCATCAGCTACTTACATAAATATTTTTAAAGTGATTATATTGAGATTACCAAGAACAAATTCAATTTCACCCTCTTCGGTGATGTATTAATCAAATTGAAATTGCGCTACAATAATAATAAAAGTATTAAAACCTGGAATGGTCGAAACCTAGTTTTAATATAAAAGGATGCAATATACATGCCTTGGCATGCCAGGCATGAGAAACAAATGAAAAAGCTTTAGCTGCTCGGAGGTGAATAGTACTTTTCTAATCACCTCCGAGTTAACCAATCAGCGCGCGCGAAAAGCACTATTCACTTGTGTGGTATATACTAATACTGATTATTCTCTCAGTTGTATTTGAATGTTTGCAAGTGAAAAAAAAAAAGTGAGAAGCAATTTGGATTTCTAAAAGGCTTCAACAAGTCAATGATTTCAGTCAAACTACGTACTACATACATATACCCTTTAATGCCAGCATGTCACAAAAGTACTACATACAACAGATTAAAATTATAAAGACAAGGTACATTACGATGTCGATACAATTCAACATGATGCAATTATATTAGGTTTGGGCAGGTCTACAGCTTATTTCTAAATAAAATTCATTTCAGTATCTCAGTTACAAAAGCGAACCACATACCCTTTGTTTCTACATTGGTCCACAGGTAGAAGAGTGGACAGTCCCCTCTACTAAGTGTAATAGTCTTGTTCCATTGAGTCTATCGTCCAAGCGTTTAGTCCAATTTCATTGAAAAAAATGCAACAACATATTAACATTTAAGTTAATTTCCTTTGAAGTATTTGTTGTAACCCTCCACCATGCCTGCCAAATATAGGTTGAACATAAACTATATTAAGGTAAAAACGCTAAACTTGTCGCTAAAAATAAATTAAATTGCTGAATTCTTACAACAATAAAAATATAAAAAGCGCTAAGAACTCTTACAATAGAGGTTGTTAAAACCGGTATTTTTAATTATGTTCGACGTGTTGATCATTTACATAAAGCTCCTATGGGAGTATATGAATGAAGTACAGTGAAACCTCGATGTAACGAATGGCCAAAGGACTTTAATTCCAGGTATGCATTTAGGGCCTTACAACCAGTTTGGCTCTCAATGCAGCTCTCTCTAAACACCAAGCTCAGGACATTTTCCACCAATGTCAAGTCCGTTCTTCTATATTGATGTGAGACCTGGCGTTCAACTAAGTCCCTTCACAATAAACTGCAAGTTTTTGTCAACAAATGTCTCAGATACATCTTGGGAGTCCGGTGGCCGAACGTAATTAGCAATGAAGAGCTGCTAAGAAGGACCAACATGGAATCCATTGTAACATCAATTAAGCGAAGGAAATGGCGCTGGATTGGCCACACTCTAAGAAGAGAAAGTAACCATGTGGCGAGACAAGCCTTGCACTACCACCCACAGGGAAAGAGGAAAGTTAGACGACCAAGGAACAATTGGAAGCGATCCGTGCTGCAGGAGTTGGAAGGAGTAGGCTATTCCTGGGAAAGAGCCAAAGCATTAGTAAAGAACCGTGTGCGCTGGAGGAAACTGGTGGACGCCCTATGCTCCCAAGGGGATGACAAGGAACAATGATGATGATGATGAAAGGACTTTTATAAGTTTGCTATCATAACGGGGTTTTGATATATATTGGTCTTTTCCATATATTTTCCTATCACTGGGGCAAAGAATATACCGTCAGTCAAAACATCCTGGCAATGATATGGCGGTCACTAAGAAACCAACCACCAGAAGCAAACCAAGCAGGCAGACTTTTATGATAAGAGAGCCAGTTGGGACAATCGTGTTCTTAGTAGCTCTGAACCAGTGTACGCATGAAGCTCAAGAACGCACATCTGGGAACAGGGCAGAATCTTCAACCGCCCAAATCCCGAAAGAGAACCAAGAAGCTGAACTATATCGTCAAAATGAATGGCAAGCTGTTCCAATAAAGAGAGCACCTGCAGCTGAAGGATATCAACGATTTATCACCCATACGTAGATTGGAAGAGAAATCATCACCTACATTTCCCCAGCTTACCTCTGAGACAGCGCTTGGTCAAGAGTCACTTATCAAATAAGCGGCTACAACACCTACTAGAGTGGGTAGCAACCCTGTAAAACATGCAGGACCGCAACCCAGTCATTCCTACTTCAGCAGAAAAGACCTCAGAGAGTCCAGCTAAACTAAGACCAGAAGATGAAGTCGTCGTCCCATCCCATGGGGAGAACCCTAGTTGCCACTATCTCATACACACTCCCACCACTGTAAGTTACAAACAAAACTAGTTACAGTGGTAGGAGTGGGTATAAGATGGTGGCGACTGGAGCTCTCCACGGTCTCCCTCGGATGGGATGGATTTTGTACTCGCCCGAGGTTTGACCATTAGTTAGGTGCAGACTTTTCGGTTTCATGACCTTATGGCTACCGATGTGAGGCCGAAGTTGTAAACTTAAACGAAGTTTTTGGCTCCAAACTCAACTTGCACACAACTAATTTACAAAGAAAGATGAATATTTATCGCTCTTGGAACGTAAAGGAAAAAGACCGAGGTATGTCTGTATTTTAGCTACTTTTAGAGAGTTTTTGAGGTATGAGTACGCTTTTCAAATTTCCCTTCCAACTTTGTCTTTCTTTTAGTATGCGATAGACCGATGAAACAAAAATCGCGCGTATGGCTTTCTAAAATACTTGAAAGACAAAAAAGTGAAACCAGGTAAGATTTTAAGTTTTATTATAGCTTTTTGAAGGTAGAAAAAATATTTCAACTTTAATTCAAACCCATAAAAAACTCTTATGATCTCTTATAGTACGCTATGGTCACCTGTGGTTGTATTAGCCGCAGATGACTGGACCGAGTCTTGAACACATGTTGTTAAACACGGCGACCAGCGACTCTGCTATGGCCCCCCCCTCCCATTTGGCGACCCGACTCGAGACGAAGCTTGAGTAATAATGGCTCCTGTTACTATTTTATTTTAACCCCAGAGGGAGAGAAAAAGGTTGGATTTTAGCAAATACTTTTATACCTTTCCCGGTGAAATTGTCCTTTTTCTCTATTTTAGAGTGTTTGTTTTAATTTTCTGTTGGATGTTAAGGGGTGACTAGCTAACCAATTCACCCCAGCCCCACCTCCTGGACCCGCCCCTGGGTCTTCTCAACATAAATTACAGCATGCCATTTATTGTTTCTATAGATAAGACGAATTTTATTATGCCTGTTATCGAAATAATTAACACACATTATGCTTAAATCATTTATTTTTGTTTTTTATTAAAAGAGAAAAATGATAAGCTATATAACCGAACAAAGATACTTACAGTGCATATTGATTTTGTCCATTCAAAAGTCCATTCAAAAGTCGTAATGTCTAAATGCAATAACATGGCCCAAATTAAATTTTCCCAGAGAGGAGATGTTGCTAAAAAAGGGGCAAAAATATTATGTCTTAATTTTTTTTAATTTTCTTTAAAGTATTTTTTGTAGCCCTCGATCATGCTTGCCAACATCTGGTTAAACGAAGCAGGAACTTTCCTTCCTAGGATCCTCTCGATGTGCTTTTTTGGCAGGCATCCATTGTAGTTATTCTGGGAAAGACTGAACAGCCTGCACGCCACGTTTGGTTGAGTTTCGTCAGGGATAATCACGCTTAAATTACCTCCGTTAGTCGGTCTGACGAGACCATCAGCTCCCTCGGGTTTGGATGGATGCCAGGCGTTTTTTTGAACCTGGATGAAAGCGCGCTTGCCGAACCAGTCGATTTCTTTGGTAGGTGGACAGAATAAAACGAATGAACGATCGGAAAGAGGGAACGAAGACGGAGAACGCATGAATTTAACAACACCCTGATTGTCTGAATACGTTTCCAGGATTTCTTGGTCTAAGAAAGCTCGATCCCACTTGTCTCGTTTGTCTTGATTTCTTGGGTGCATCATTTCCATGTACATTTCCGCCGATATTGGCATGTCAACCCAAGACAGCACTTTAATCAGGACCTCTTCGTCAGGGAAGGTTTTAATCCAGTATACATTACCGGGACCATTTTTGTACCACTTGGCTCTCTCAATTTCCTTTTCGTACGAAAAAGAGGTGAAAAAGTTTTCGTTTGACTGCATGCTTATTTGAGTGTTACTCAGGGCAGAAAAGGCTGTAGGTGTGACCTTGAAGACTCTGTGAATTAAGGAAAGTTTGCATTAGAAATAGAGATCAACTAAACACATGGCCCTCGCGGCAGGGTTTTTGATGAAATAAGCAAACACTGGAGACAGTGTTTTATCATATTTCCAAACACCGAGAAGAGACTTGAAAATACGATGTGTTGTGGCGTATTTTTGACGAACTTCGAGGTGTTTAGAAATGGAAACACTCCGTTAAAAGATCTGTGTCATGGATTTAAATAAATTTAGGCATAGGAAATGGCAACCAAACTCGGTAAAATATAAAAATAACCGCTTAAAAAAGGTAAAGGAACATTTGAATGCCACAGCAAATCAATAAAAGAAGGTACGGATGGCCAAAAGTGAAGAAGATTGAAACATTTTCAGTTTTATGGATTCAGGCTGAACAGTTTTCAAAGTTAATCCCGTTTTCTTGTAACTTTAAATTATAACGCCCTGGAGACATTATTTGGTTGTAATGAAACTATGGTTTTTCATTTAGATCCATACAAGTAATTTCTTCGTAAACATTAGGTTTCATAGCGAGTATTTAGTAGAACTAAATTTAACTCAGCCGCGACACAATCCCTTTACGTGTTTGATATATCTTCTCAATCTAAACTAAAACTAAAGTAAAGATGAGATATTTCAACATGACATGAGCATGGGACAAAGAAAAATTCTGAGTCCCCGACGGAAATCGAATCCATGGCCTCCCAGATACCGGTTGGGCGCTCTAACCAACTGAGATACGAGAGACTCGTTGTGAGCTGGGCCATTTACTAAGTTGATATGTGACACGCGTCCTGCATACTGCTAGGATCAGCAATGATACTGCTAGGATCAGCAATGTTGAAATCATCAAGTTGTAGTAAATAATAAAGATGGTAATAGGGACATCATGTTTTGAAAAACATCAGTCACAGATCGTGATGTATAGGTTTAGGCACTTTCCTTAAATTACGCGCCCGTGACTGCGCAACGCGCCCGCGGACCTGCTCCGTAAGTTCCATGATATTCTGTTCAACATTTGGAGCAGCAAATGTTGCGACAACAAATGTTTCAACTTATTGAACGGAATAGACTCAGGTTCTATTCCGTTCAACAACGTTTAACATGTTGAATGGTATATTTCAACATTCAGTGGCAACATTTGTCGCTCAAAATTAAGTTGCATGCCTTGCGTAAATCAATCATATGCTAGAAACGAGTCGAAAACTTGAACCCATAAAACTCACCTGAAAACTGCTCTCGCACACTCTAATCGCCGAAAAATCCTTATAAAGACAAACTTTAACGATGCAAAAATATTTCTTCATTTTATTACAAATACACAGCCGTAAAGACCAATTCTAGGAAGCTTTTTTAACATCCAAAAATATTTATGATAGCAATTAGTGAAGAAATTTGTATAATTAGCCTCCGGATACTGAGCCGTGTGGAACTGAAACTTTGCCAGCCAGTTAAACATGAAAAAAAAAAAACTCCGAGTTCTTTGTTTGCCGGGTAAATAAACAGAATCTAAATTAATCGAAAGATCGGAACGGTTAAAAAAGAATTAACATAAAGTTCCCTCTTTGCTTCTCCTCATTTTTTAGGCTCCACAGGCGCACTCGTTCACTCGCTCGCTCGCAAATTCTTTCGTTCGCTCCGCGTGCTTGAAAAGGAATTGACTGCTTTGCAGGCAACCAAAACGTTTTATCACCAACAGCACGGTTTATGTATTTTTATGATACACATCAGTGCACACAAATAGTGACTCCTTGACAGGCTATATATTCAACATCACGGAAAACATTATCGGCAAAAAAAATGACGGTTTCCTTGCTGGTTTTGAAGATGGCTAGAGGTGATTATTGAAAAAAGGTTATTCGACGCTTGGCAGGGGTTAGAATTTCTTAACTCAGTACTTAAAAATATTCGTGCACAGTAACATACCTGTTGCTTTGTTCCTTTCCAATTTGCATGTTTGGCCTTGCACTAATAAGCCAGGTACACATATAATCGCCCCGATCGTTTCTATCGCCTCTGTCACTACAAAAAGTTTTCTTGCGATCGGGGCGATTATATATGCGCCTGGTAATTATTTATAACACTCTAATTTGCATTTTTTTTCTTCATAACTTCCATTTTTCAACGATGTTTAAGGAAACCCTGTTTATAGGGTAAATTCCAACAAGCGAAACGACGTTTTAAAGCTTGTCATCATAAATTATTTGTTTAAAACAGTGATATAGGACAAATAATTTAGATGGCAAAGATAAGACTTAAATAAATTGCCACTTAATTCAACGCGTATGTAAGGATGCTTTGCATTAATTATATATTTTCAGTTTGTCTCAGTAAGAGCAGGAATATAGCTGCTTTAATCTGGCAACCAACTAACGTACAACCTTCTGATTAAGCATAACAAAGTATAAGCAAATAGGACACATCAGCCCAGGAAGTCATTCCAGCCGAGCGAGAATCAAACCCACCTTTAAACAATTGACGATGAATACTTGAAACCGATCGGGTTGCAGTCCAACAATAGCGGTCCCTTGAAGTCAAACTTTAGTAACTCGGAAAAATATGATCAGTCGAGATTTCCAGTGGGTGGAAAAATATTTTTAGCGATGTTGTCAGTAGATGAATTTTTCATCAGTCAAAAATGAAGTGCCCTAAGGGTAAGAGAAACTCCTGCTCTTGTGTACTTAAGCTGCTTAAGTTAGTCACGTACGTCGTTTAAACTTTGTCAATCTGTCATAAAATTAAATTAGCTTTCATGCCTCTTTCAAAATGCACAAGAAACTCCTGCTCTGTGTACTTAGTTCAGAGTCACGTCGCTTTAATTTTATTAATCGAGAAATTGAAACCGTTTTAACTACGATATTAAAGTGCCTGAGAAACTCCTGCTCTTTACCTAAGTTGGTCACGTCGTCAGAATATCTGTTCGGAAGACCTATAATCTCCTACGGTTTTCGGATTAAAAGTGTGATGAAACGCTGGAAAATTTTTTTAGCTCAAACTTTCGTGACATGGGCAAAGTAATGCCTGTTGTTTTCGGAAAGAGAAAAATGTCGTTTTGGGTACGAAAAAAGGCCAGCTGCGATTTTCGAGAAGGTAACAGTGGCTTGTAAATTCGGTTAATAATATTTCGTTCCCTAAAATTTTCTAAAGTTTTAAAGTTCCGCTAGTGTATCCGAAAAGATATACTTTTCTTAGCGTTTAAAAATAGGCCTTTAAATCGCACAAAAAGGACACCTATAACGTTTAAACGTTGTTCCGACACCTTTTAGTAAAATCGTCTCCTTGGGTGCCCCTGACGTCGTTTTCAATTGGCGAGAAATACATCAATTGCCTTTCTAAAAAAGCTGAAAAACTCCTGTTCTTTATAGATCTTTAGACGAAAGTGACGAAGTTCCGACAGCGACATGGAAAGCCATTCCAAGCTGCGACATGACAAACTTTAAACTTCAGACGGGAGACATGCAAACCCGTGACCCTAACAGTCTATGTAAACGATTTCAGTTTTTACTTACCGTATATTAGTATATGATCATGAATGAAATACAGTGAAACCTCGATATAACGAATGGCCAAGGGACACAAAGCTTAGACCCTTCAACAGTGTATACTGAATACGTGATTCGTGAAATGGTCTAAAAATATGCGTGATTCGTGATTAAAGGAAAATGGGCTCTTGATTTGTGATAGGACCCTCCCCTTCCGACTCCTCAACCACCTTGGGGAAAGACATCACTTTACAAACGTTGTTGTTGTTGCTATTTTAATGTTCCAATTAAACAAAAGAATTATTTCATGCGTCACTAAATTGATCTCTTAACAAAATTAAAATTCAAAGATCGGAACAGCAAAAAATTTACATATGATATTGAGGACCGATTATTTATTCAAGAGGTTTGCGTTCTAAATATATTTACCAAAACTAACTAAAAACTAACCTTGATGCTAGAGATTAAATCTAACATAATCAGTATTAGAATTAAGCATAAGTATAAACACAAGAAAACAAAATTGTTCCTTCTTCTTGTGCTTACAGCTAGCAGGACAGAATAAGAGGAACGAGTGAGTTCGTTCTGCTTATGCGCCTTATGGTTATGTCACTGTGTGTGCTTATGCTTGTGCTTACTGCTTGTGCTAGTGAAAACCAGCACGTTGGACTCTTCTTCGGTCTAAATAAGGGCCAAACTCACCAGGAACATTTAAGGGACACTGTCACGGGGATTTTAATGCTCTTCGGTAAAAAAATACTAAAATTGGCGAATATGTCTTCTCGTACATGGAATGCATCAAGTACATCAATTCAAGATGGAGATATAAAGTAAATTGCCGTTGAAGAAAGAAGGGATTCATAATAATTTTTAGGTGTTTTTCTAGTCCACAAGGACAAAACTTGAAAAAATCAGCCTGACTTTTTTCAAGTTGGATCTAAATAAAGTCCTAATGGCATCACAATAATATCACTTGTTTATCGCTTCACTTTACTTGCGTGGTGATTTTTAACCAAATTGGACCACTATTTGTAGATTCCAGATGTCTTTAGGCTCCTGAGTTTTTTGAAGTGAAACTAGCGACAGTGAAGACAATGGATAAAAAGAACTTCACAGGTTTTTACACCGATTGCTTGCCGATAGGCTAACTTTTTGATATAATTAAATTTGTTTTATACTGTTTCCAACTGTTGTTCAATTTTCACGCTCACATTTACTCTAAAATTTTTAACTCAAGTTAATCTTATTAGAATCAAAGAGAAATTGTGCGTTAAACAGTACCTTGATCCGCTTCAGGAAAAAATTAAACTTCGATGCGATGGACGATGAATATGAACAAACGTCAGTGAACACTAAGCGTGGTAGCTACCGTAATTAGGGACCTTAAGATACCAGGACGGGACGAGCTAGGACGGCTACCGGAAGTAAGTTTAGACAACCAGGCATGCGCACGAGAACTCTCGACTCACCTCCCTGCCGTCCTCGTCTCGTCGAGGACGGCATTTCACCCGATTTGCCGTCGTATCGAGAACGTGAGTATTTTACGCTTGTTTTGGCTTGGCAAATGTTCTAATCGACGTTATTTTCGGCTATACTGACGAGAATGTTTATTTAGTTTGCATTTTTCGAGATTGTGGCGTAGAAACACGTCGAAATTCGACAAAATATGAGAATATTTTTGGTCTGATCATTTGAGTTTCACTCGCTATCACGCAGTGTATCACGAGTGTTCAAGAGGAAAAGGAAACATGCAGAGCATAAATCAGTGTAAGTACAGTTGAGAAAATTATGTACGAACGAGTGCACTGAAAGCATCTATCGAGCAAATACAATAAAATTGATTTTGTTGTGTCATTCAGTGTTATTACAATACTCGGCCTGAACTCGATGTGATGTTTGTTTATATACAAATTCTTGTAAATACAATTGCAGATAGAAATTGAACATTTGCACGAAGTCAGGATTCTCTACAGGATTCTTGGAAAAAAGCAAGGCCACTGCTAAAGTTGAGAATAGGATTGTACCCTTTTTTCCAGGTCACTAATCTGAACCAGGTCAGATCGTTTCGTACAGTGTTTTTGTATTACATTCTTGATACAGAAATTCTGACTGTTCTGAACACTGAGATGTTTGCTTTATATAAATCTGACTGAGACTGAGAACAAATTCAGCGTCTTCTGTTCATAATCGATTAAGTTTAATAGGAAATGATTTCTACCATCTCGAAAGGATTAGTTTTCTAAAGTGCTTTTATAAAGCTTAAATTATTGACGTCGCCGTCCTATACGAAAATACATACCTTAAGCATTTTGTCTTTGGCGACATGACGGGGCCCTCGAGAGTTTCCCGCGTCCACTGCCGTTGCCGTCCTGGCCTTCCCGTCCTCGTATCTTAAGGTCCCTATTATCTCTGAATGAGGTCTTTTTTAAAGCCCCTAGGGCTTATACTTTTTCAAGTTCTCTTTTTTAGGGGGGAAGGGGAGGGCAGGGGGGCGTGCTAAATAGAGAAGGGAGCTTATTAAAGCAAGGGAGGTTATTACAATCTATAGGTCAGTTAGGGTACATTTCAAAGAAATATGATGGACTTTTTAAACGTTTTAGTGCTGATTTGTTAGACACAAAATAGTAACTATAAAATGTAAAGGTCGTGCAACTTTAAAACATGAAGTAGGGGTATTGAATGGTCTTTGCGAGCATTTGCGAGCATGCGAGCACAACGTTTTTCTTTGCGAGCACGAGCATTGACAAAAGTTAGCATTGCGAGCAACGAGCACTTTTCAAAATCTACCTCAGTCTACTAAAAACTGAGCATGTGAGCACTTGTAAATTTATGCGAGCATGAGCAAACGAGTATTCCGAGCAGAAGCCTAATTTTGCGAGCACTGCAAAATTTTGATAGACCATTCATGACCCCTTAAAGTGACCTTTTTTCTTGTTCAAAAATTGTCATGATCTGTCAAATTGTCATTGACCTAACAAAGGTCAACAATTAATTACTCATAGAGCTAGCTACCTGTGATCGCACGATTTCTAGTCAAGAGAAACTTGTGGTTTTGTATAATTCATTTACAAATTTTCTTTTCTACGGGCCCACCTGGCGCCGTATTGGATTGCAACTTCAAGGCCTCGTGCTACATGCCACAGGTAAAGATTATAAAGACGAGATATATTACAATATACATATTCGCTAGCTAGAAAAAAGGAAACGTTTGTGGACAGACTTCAATGCTTTTATCTCAGTTACTGAAGTGAAACATATTGCCTTGCCTCTATACTGCTCAACTTCCATTCAGTAGTTACAAGTACTTAATCTAAGCATTCAGTTCCAATTTAGTGAAAAAAAGTTAATTTTCTTTAAAGTATTTCTTGTAACCCTCGATCATATTTGCCAAAAACTCGTTAAACGAAGCAGCAAGTTTCCTTCCGACAATCCACTCGATGTGCTTTTTTGGCAGCCATCCATTGAAGTTGTTGTTGGAAAGACTGAACAGCCTGCACGCCACGTTTGGTTGAGTTTCATCAGGGATAATCACGCTGAAATTTCCTCCGTTAGTCGCTCTGACAAGACCATCAGCTCCCTCGGGTTTGGACGGGTGCCAGGCATCCTTTAGAATCAAGAGTAAAGCTCGTTTGCCCAACCAGTCGATTTCTTTTGTAGGCGGACAGAACAAGACGAATGAGCGATCCCAAAGTGGGAATGAAGCTGGATAGCGCATGAATTTTACGACCCCCTGATTGTCTGGATAAGTCTCCAGGATTTCGTGGTCCAGGTAAGCTCGATCCCACTTGTCTCGTTTATCTTGATTTCTTGGGTGCATCATTTCCATGTACATTTCCGCCGATATTGGCATGTCAACCCAAGACAGCACTTTTATCGGGACCTCTTCCTCGGGGAAGGTTTTAATCCAGTATTCATTACCGGGACCTCTGTGTGCTTCATTCCAGCCGCCTTTTTAGTGCAGAATGCACTATTGTGATGGTTTGGTGGGTTGGCGTTTGCTAAACCCCTAAACCACTAAACCACTAAGCCACTAAACCGCTAACGCGGTGTAAACTTTTAATCACCAATTAATTAATTAATATCAATTAATTAATTATTTCTGTAAAGGGGGGAGGGGATGGAGAGCACCTGACCGTGTGCCCTTGGTAAATCGGGGAGTCCATTACGATACTTACAATTGAAGAACTCAAGGTATATATTTGTTTCAGAAAGCACTATGCTCTCCTTGTGGTACAATTCTTTCTGGAAAAAATACTTTGTGCTAAACGCATGCGCAGATCAGTCTTCATCACGAACATTGCGTTTTTCTTCTGCAGAAGGATTCGTGTAGACTCCGTGGCCCCAAGTTAAAACCACAAATTAATTGAATTAGACAGTAAGGCGTCATAGCAGATCATGTGAAATATTTCTTGATATGGCAATGCTGTTTTCTTAGAAAAGGTGATCTAGCATCTCATAATTAATTGATAACCTGATAACATCTGTGTTATAATCAATGTCGCCTTCTTTGCAGAAAATAAATCACGTTACCATAAACATCATGTTACATCCGTTTTTGACAAAAACAAAAGTATGTTACATGTTTTTGACAAAAACAAAAGTATCTCGTTTGCTGTTTCAATAACAAACTGAAATTCAAGCTATCGAAAATTAAAATAACAGTGACGTGTTTAGAAATTTTGTATTAAAGCCTAACGTGGTGTGCTTTTCAATGCGGTTGAATTCCTGTAGAATCCGTGGCGTTAATTTAATTAGACTTAAAAGGCATCACAGCGATCTGCGAGAAAAAAACAACAATATCATGTTACATCCGTCACTTCCTTTCCTTTTATTTGTTCTCCATCGGTTGAACTAACCTCCGTTTTATTTTGTAAAACCTCTGCCGCTTTAGTGTTTGAACATGCTTTCGTGACGGTTCCGACATTTCTTGAAAGAAATCTTCACACTACGTGCTTCTCGGCTTCATGCTTGAGTGAGCGTGTGACGTGTTCACAGCGCTTTCGTAAATCGTAATTAGGTATGCAAAAACTTGCACCGGGATTTTCGGCGTGAACACCTGATATCCAGGAAACAAATATCCTAGCTGTACTGCGTTTTAAAAACCCTTTCGAAAAAGATGTTTTTTGATTAGATTTGTTCTTTAGTTTTGAGAATCGTCTTTCGTGCAGTTTAAACCGTAACTTAATTAAATTAAACAAATGTCATCGATGTCGCCGTAAAACAAACAAAAAACAAGAGTTTCATGTTACGGCATTTTCAAGGAAAACAAAAGTATTTTGTTACAAACGAACGAAAGTGTCGTGTTACGTTTGCAAAGATTAACGTAAGGAACACCCAGGAAAGAATACAAGTAGCCTGTGAACAGTTTTTCCGAAAGTAAAGTAAAGCAAATAAACACGAACATATATAAAACATCATACTTTCAATTGTTCCATATTGCATTCTGCACTTACCAAATCATCGAGATTTTTCCAGGTCATTTTTAGTGCAGAATGCACTATTGTGATGGTTTGGTGGGTTGGCGTTTGCTAAACCCCTAAACCACTAAACCGCTACCGCGGTGTAAACTTTTAATCACCAATTAATTAATTAATTAATATCAATTAATTAATTATTTCTGTAAAGGGGGAGGGGATGGAGAGCACCTGACCATGTGCCCTTGGTAAATCGGGGAGTACATTACTATACTTACAATTGAAGAACTCAAGGTATATATTTGTTTCAGAAAGCACTATGCTCTCCTTGTGGTACAATTCTTTCTGGAAAAAATACTTTGCGCTAAACGCATGCGCAGATCAGTCTACATCACGAACATTGCGTTTTTCTTCTGCAGAAGGATTCGTGTAGACTCCGTGGCCCCAAGTTAAAACCACAAATTAATTGAATTAGACACTAAGGCGTCATAGCAGTTCATGTGAAATAATTCTTGATATGGCAACGCTGTTTTCTTAGAAAAGGTGATCTAGTATCATAATTAATTGATAATATCTGTGTTATAATCAATGTCGCCTTGTTTGCAGAAAATAAATCACGTTACCATATCATCATGTTACATCCGTTTTCGACAAAAACAAAAGTATGTTACATGTTTTTGACAAAAACAAAAGTATCTCGTTTGCTGTTTCGATATCAAACTGAAATTCAAGCTATCGAAAATTAAAATAACAGGGACGTGTTTAGAAATTTTGTATAAAAGCCTAACGTGGTGTGCTTTTCAATGCGGTTGAATTCCTGTAGAATCCGTGGCGTAATTTAATTAATTAGACTTAAGGCATCACAGCGATCTGCGAGAAAAACAACAATATCATGTTACATCCGTCAGTTCCTTTCCTTTGATTTGTTCTCCATCGGTTGAACTAACCTCCGTTTTATTTTGTAAAACCTCTGCCGCTTTTAAATTTAGTGTTTGAACATGCTTTCGTGACGGTTCCCACATTTCTTGAAAGAAATCTTCACACTACGTGCTTCTCGGCTTCATGCTTGAGTGAGCGTGTGACGTGTGACGTGTTCACCAGACCGTGGCGAGAGCATGATCTGGCGCACGAAATGCTTTAACGACAATTTCGGGGGAAAAGCCGCAATTTTTAGCGACAATTTCGAGGGGAAAGTCGCAATTTCGCCATTTTATACTTTGTAATTAATAGTTTGTTCTCTGCTCGTGCACTGTTCTGAAAATTTGTCATTTTTTAGGTCTTTTTCTAAATGCTGAAGGGAACAATGCGGTATGATTCTTGTAGAATCCGTGGCGTTAATTTAATTAGATTTAAACGCATCATAGCAGTCTAAGAGAAAAACAAAGGTATCATGTTACAAACCTTTGCACGAAAAGCACAAATATCACGTTTGCTGCTTCTATACTGAACTGAAAGGTGAACTCATTTGACTTATTCTCAAGCGAAATTACCCTGGAAAATTATTATCATGCTGTCGATTGATTGGCCATATTGCATTCTGTACTGTCCTTTGAGTCTCTGAGTTGTACCACTTGGCTCTCTCAATTTCCTTCTCGTACGAAAAAGAGGTGAAAAAGTCTTCTTTTGACTGCATGCTCATTTAAATGTTGCAGACTCAAGGCAGAAGAGATTGTGTCACGTACGGCTGCTGGTTCTTCTCTCGTGTACCAGTACACAAGAGCCGATACAAGACCACACAATACACTACGGCTAACTCATGACTCCTTAACAAAGAAAAAAACAATGGATAGACGCGGTACCGGTAGACGCGCATATGAAATAAAGAATATTTGCATAATAACAAATGGAACCAACTATAAATTAACCATATAGCCACTGTCTTTGATGGTTTTAGCACACAAGCTTAGCACACATATAATAGAACTATTCTATTCCAAAAAGGTATTTAGTAACCTAAGGGAATATATCCACTGTATATAAGTCTTTGTTTAGGAGTCACTGATTAGCTGTAGTGTATTGTTTGGTTTTTTGTATCGGCTCATGTGTTCCGGTGACGAGGACAGAACCAAATGAATGAGCTGTGCTTTTTCGGTGGGCAGCGCTGTGCGTTGTTTATTAAATTATGGATTGCTGACTTTTCAGCGTTATTTCTTCTTCATGGCAAAATAGATGTTCATCGCAGAAATTTGCAATGGAAATTTAAAACACAGAAATGTCACGTAAATTTAAAATCATTTCTCTAAATGTGAGAGGATTACGAAATCAGAACAAAAGAGGAGCGATATTTTCCTATTTGAAATCACAAAAGGCAACCTTGTATTGTCTTCAGGAAACTTACTCCCAATCTAATGATGAACAGGTGTGGTCCCTGGAGTGGGGCGGACAAATGATTTTTTCTCACGGGACTGCACACTCAAAAGGTGTGTGCATGTTACTAAATCCCAATTCAACCTTTCAGCTTTGCAATATCCAAACCGATCCCCAGGGGCGATATATAATTGCAAAAATTACAATCGACGAGCTGCCCTTTTTTGTCGTTAATATTTATGCTCCGAATGACTACCGCGAACAAGAAAGGTTCATTCAAAATTTAACCGAATACATTATATCAAAGTCAGATACCTCTAGACTTATTGCCTCCGGCGATTGGAATGTTGCTCTTAATCAAACAGATAAACGCGGTGGCCTACCATGGAAAGCAACAGCTTACAGAAATGCCGTTGTTGATCTTATGGACGAACTTAACCTAATTGACATATATCGACATTTACATCCGAATGCTAAAACATTTACATATGAATCAAAACCTTTAAAGTTAAAATCAAGAATCGATTTTTTCCTTGTCTCTCATGCGTTGTCTCTCGATGTGCTCAAATCCGAAACCCGCACGTCCATTGCTCCCGACCATAAATCAATATTTCTGTGCTTAGAAATCAAAAGTGATTTCAAAAGAGGACCCGGTTTGTGGAAATTTAACAACACTCTGTTAGAAGACGAAAGCTATAAAGTACTTATCGAATTGAAATATCCGCTGATACAAGCAAAATACTCTGAGCTTTCAGACAAGCAATTATTATGGGAACTAATAAAAATGGAGCTCCGCTCCACAACCATTAAATATTCAAAACAAAAAAGAAGTGAACAGAAGACCAAAGAGCAATCTCTTCAGAAAGAATTACAAGAACTTGACTTTAAAATTTGCAACGGCGATGTGCTAGATGAGGTCATACTTGACAGATACGAAACCGCTAAAGAAGAATTGAAAAAAATTCACGAATCCAGAGGAAAAGAGGCTATGTTTAGATCAAAAACAAAATGGTTGGAACATGGTGAAAAACCAACCAAATATTTTTATAATTTAGAGAAGACTAATTATGATAAAAAATGTATCCGCGAGATTAAATTAGAAAATGAGGAGATCACTTCGAATTTCACGATGATAAACAAGGAAATCGAAAACTTCTATAAAAATATGTATACTTCAAAGGTTGATAATATACAAACATCGCAGCCAAGTAAAGGTTTCAGTGATTACATCAAGGATATCAATACACCTCGATTGAGCAAGGAAGAACAAGAGGATCTGGATCAAAGTTTATCATGTCAAGAACTAAAAGATGCACTGAACTGTTTTGCTGAAAACAAAACTCCAGGTGAAGATGGCTTCACAAAAGAATTTTACGTCGCTTTCTTTGACCTTCTATGGGGCGACCTTCTTAATTCGTATAACGAAGCTTTCAGCAAAGGTATACTATCCATCTCCCAGAGAAGAGGGACAATAACACTCCTTCCTAAAGGTGATACTTACCTGACAGATCTGACAAACTGGCGACCTATATCTCTTCTAAACATCGACTACAAAATTCTGACTAAGATTCTGGCATTGAGACTAGAAAAATATTTACCCAAGTTGATTCATGGCGACCAAACGGGATTCGTTAAAGGGAGATACATAGGTCAAAATATAAGACTCATGAGTGACTTAATGGAAGACCTAGATCAAAAGAATCTCTCTGGAATTTTTTCTATTTATCGATTTTGAAAAGGCTTTCGACACTTTAAAATGGAGTTTTATTCTGGATACTCTTAAAGTTTTTAACTTCGGTTCAAACTTCATCAAATGGTTCTCTACTATTTATAATGGCTCTCAAAGCGCCGTATTGAATGGTGGCTACCTGACAAATTACTTTGAAATATCTAGGGGGGTAAGACAGGGCTGTCCTCTTAGTCCTTTCCTTTTTATTCTTGCGGTTGAGTTACTAGGTTTAAAGATCCGTCAAGACCCAACTTGCACAGGCATACTACTTCCAAAAAATACGGTTGCAAAAATTTCACAGTTTGCGGATGACACAACTATTATTGCCGACAATACGACTTCTCTTAAGTCTTGCTTACAAATTTTAAATTGGTTCGGGTCGCTCTCTGGACTTAAATTAAATAAAAAGAAAACTCAAGCAATGTGGCTAGGATCTATGAAACAAAGTAACTTAAAGATTCTTGATTTTAGAACTACCAAGGATCCGATTAAAGTTCTCGGAGCCTTTTTATCTTACAATCAAGGAAAGAACATCGAAGCTAATTTTTTCGCAAAAATCCGGAAAATGAAAACCAAATTAAACTTGTGGCTATCAAGAGATCTTACCCTTTATGGAAAGTCGCTTCTAGCTAAATCGCTAGGTGTCTCTCAACTTATATATGCAGCATCTATGCTTTCTGTCCCAGGGAACGTCATCAAAATGGTTCAGTCTCAGTTATTCTCTTTTTTGTGGAACAACAAAAAAGATAAAATCAAGAGAGCTGTCATGTACCAACCGCTTAAGCATGGAGGTGTAAATTTTGTCAACTTTGAAACTGTTGTTAAATCTTTACGCCTGGCCTGGATTAGCAGACTATTGAGTAACTCTGAAGATGTATGGAAACTGAGCAATCCCAAATCACTACCTTTCACAATATGGGGGTTTGTCATTTCTTCTCCGGTGTAATTTTAATCCTGTCTCCATAGACAAAAAATGCCTCTCTTTTACAGAGAACTTCTGTTTTACTTTCAGGAATTAAAACAAGGTAAAGACCTTTTCCCGTATGGCGAATATATACTTTGGAATAACGAGACTATAACTATAGAAAATAACCCTTTATTTTGGAAAACCTGGTTTGACCAAGGGATTTACTTTGTACAAGACCTCTTAGACTCAAGCGGAAACTTCCTGCCTTTTAGCGAATTTCAAAATAAATTTCAGATTAAGACAAACTATTTACACTACTTTCAGTTGATTGCAGCAATTCCTTCAAATTTAAAAAAGAAAGCTAAAGACTATAAGCCGTCCTCAGATAGTCTGTATTCGACCATCATAGCTCTTTCTCCAGCTGGGTCGGAAATAACTTTAGATTTAGCAAACATGCGCTGCAAACACTACTATAAACTCTTCAATGAAAACTGCAACATTGTACCTACCGGTATCAAAAAATGGAAAGATAAGTTCCCTGAAGACTTTTCTGATTGGAAGAACAAATTTTCCTTCATCTATAGATCTTCACGAGATAACAAGCTAAGGCAGTTTTCCTTCAAACTGCTTCATAGAATAATCGTTACAAAGAAAGAACTTAAAAACTATGGTCTAGCCGATAACGCAACATGCATTTTTTGTCAAAATCCCGATTCGATTGAACACGCTTTTTTAGATTGTAACATTACAACATCCTTTTTATATCGATGCATGTTCCTAGAAAAAACGACCTTTGACGCGAGCTTTGCTTGAATAAGATACTTCGAAGGGTTGAGAAGGTTAAAACTCATCAATACACATGACTTGGAGAAAATTGGCCACGCATGTGGCAGTTTTAATTAAATCAATCATCTCTAAGTCATAACAACATATAGAAGATCTGAACAGATTATACGAAAATGTAAACGTGGGGCGCCAAAAAACGCCACCACAACAATAAAACAAGCAGAAATAAATAACCATTCGAAATAACGGCTGATAACAGAGAAAAACCCGTTGGTAGGCGAAAAGGGGTGGCGGAGGGAAATATTTTCTAGAGCTCTCGACACTTCAATGGCGAGGAATAAAAGGAAGAATTAAGCAATTGTTTCTGCTTTTACATAGCAGACACCGCCCTAAAATGTTAATGGTTAAACCTTGTACCCGGTACGGAACCTCCCAACGGGTTACCAAATGAACATGCCTCGACATAAATAACATTATGTCTAGACATACTGTTTGGTTTTATATCGATGCATGTTCCTAGAAAAAACGACCTTTGACGCGAGCTTTGCTTGAATAAGATACTTCGAAGGGTTGAGAAGGTTAAAACTCATCAATACACATGACTTGGAGAAAATTGGCCACGCATGTGGCAGTTTTAATTAAATCAATCATCTCTAAGTCATAATTAACAATTATTCGCCGAAGGCGAAGTGATTATTGTTGAATAATCCCCGAGACGAAATCGAGGGGATTATTCAACAATAATCACTGAGCCTGAGGCGAATAATTGTTTTAGTATAATTTTCAGAGGTGAATATCAAAAACTGCAAAATAACAAGCGAAAACACGAAAGCAACAAACAGAAGTGCTCGCTTGCATACGTGTAAACCAGTTTAATTCATCGATTGAAATCATAATTTACACTCACGTTTTAGCAATAAAACGGAACAAAACAGACACTACGAAAAAGATAGATATCCGGTACCTTTGTTTAATCGTTGGTGACTTCTGAGCAATTGTGGGAATCCTCTGGAAATTACTAGCTCCAGTGAGAAGAGAAATAATGTTTTGACTGAGTCGATCTGACTGAGTACATGGCCGTTGCGATCTCCAAAACCACCATGTTTACGATCAATTCTAATGCCTTGAAAACCATCTCTTGAAAACATTTTCGGTCCAAAAGCATTGGTAGTAAATTTGCAAAATTCCCAAAGTTTCAAATATCCAGGATTTGGAGTGATTTCTTTTAAATGAGAGAAATTTTCATTCAGCAAATGCCGCCATGTTCACTGGCCTGGATGGCAAACGTGGCATGGCTTAGTAGCCAAACTCTTTAGATGCAATATTCACCGCCTAGCGCGGTGAATATAGCGACATAGTCCGAGCTTCTCGACCAATCAGAATTGAATTCACCTCTGGAAATTATACTAACAACATATAGAAGATCTGAAAATTTGGCGAGGAATAAAATGAAGAATTAAGCAATTGTTTCTGCTTTTACATAGCAGACACCGCCCTAAAATGTTATTGGTTAAACCTTGTACCCGGTACGGAACCTCCCAACGGGTTACCAAATGAACATGCCTCGACATAAATAACATTATGTCTAGACATAATGTTTGGTTTTGTCGGACGCTTTTGCTTGGTTTAATCAAGCTCATAGCTCTGCTTTCTTTTTAACAGATAACTTTCAATGATATTACCGCTACTGCCGCATATCAGGTGTCTGATCCCCCAACAAAACACAGATTACACCTGTTCATCATTTACCTTAAACAATATTTATATAACTGTAAAAGGCTTGAAAGAAAATCCCATCTTCAAGAGTTCAGGAGAAAAATGTTGCTGCAATGGAAAATAGAAAAATGCGCTCCTCCTTAATGTCTTTCCAGTGTGTCTGTTAACATGTACTGAATAATCAATATCCGTCAGAAAACTTAAATGTAAAGTCAAATTGTAATTAACGTCCCTTTCCTTTCAACTGTAACTTTTATCTTGACCAAGCCTGTAAACCTTGCTGTAATTTCTTTTTATTTAAGTAAGTAGTATTAGTTTCTTGTTAATCATCAGTGGTCACTACTGACGGCTTTTGTTTCATATGTATCCCCACTAGTTATAAACAGTGTGTTATTATTAGTTTAATTTTTTTTTTCTGTTTTCCCTTTTGCATGTAATTTTCTTTTCATTTTGTATTACATTGTTTGAATGAATGAATTAAAATTAAAAAAAAAAAAATGCTTAGATGTGAAGAAGATAGTTTGGTAGTTGAAAGAAGCATAAAACAGTTTGGGAGCCAAGGTAACCAATCTACGCTATTTTTATTTTATAAGAATATTGTTTTTCCGACCCAGGCTGAATATTCTTATATTTCTGCCGATTTTAGGCTGAAAATATTCTTATGAACATTCTTAGATAATTCCGTTTGACATTTGCGTTTTAGAATTTATAACAACGATACATTTTCCGTTTTAGTCTGTTTTTTTTTTTTGTGATGTACATCACACATAATTATGAAATAGATTTACCGTTCTTCGAACTGTCATAAGCATCGAACATTTGGTTAGTGCAGATTTTTATTGTTTTGTCGGCTTTATTGCCGTTAAGAGATATAAAGGATTTTTTACAGTTCAGTTAAAAGCATATTTAATCGTATTGTATTTACAAATTTTTAGCTCAAAATAATATTCTTTTCAAAATCTGAGCCTCTGGTTTATTCTTAAAATATTCTTAAAAATTTGCAAATTTTACCTTTGATCATGGCGGCGAGGCGGCTACAAAGCAAGGAGCGGCTTTTTCTCTTCAGTACAAGAAAAGAAATTAAACCTCTGGGACCAGTGGCGCTGATTTGAAAATATAACAAGCTTTCTGCTTTTAAGTCTTAGGCGTGACTTTCAGTATTACTATCAATATTTTCAATATATTCAATATCTTGATAATGAGACGCTTTTAATTATAATTGCAGTGCACAAAAAAGACCACGCCATAGATATAAAAAGCCAAAATTTATATTTGTGTCGAAGGAAACCTAAAAATAATGGTCTATTTTTATTTTTCCGGGCGTTTTCAAAAAGTTGATATTTATTGCCGTGCTTTGATTTCTCTCTGCAAATTAATGTTATTGAAAGATAATGTTCTTCATGGGTTAACTTGTCTATCTCTAATTTCAGAACAGGTTTATAGACCAAAAATCTGCAAAATCCTCGTGACGTAGCACCTTTAAGGAAGTTTGGGTGGGTATAGACCGTTGTTTAAATATAAAAAAAATGCACTTACTGAAGTGAGCCATATACCCATTGTTTCTACATTAGTCCAGTTCTATTGTGTCCTTTATCCAAGCATTTAGTCCAACTTTATTAGAAAAAAGTTAATTTTCTTTGAAGTATTTATTGTAACCCTCGACCATGCTTGCCAAATATTGGTTGAACGAAGCAGAAATTTTCTTTCCGATAATCGTCTCGACGTTCTTGCTGGGCATCCAATCACTGAACTTGTTGTTGTAAATCAGGAATAAGCTACACGCTTCACTTGGCTCCTTTTCGTGAGGAATAATCACGGTGAAATTACCTCCTGACGAGTCAATCGCTATGAAAGCTTGCTTGCCGAACCAGTCGATTTCTTTCATGAGTGGAATGAACATTACGAATGAACTCTCCCAAAGTGGGAATGAAGACGGATTGAGAAAAGTCCGATCCCACTTGACTCGTTTTTCCAGGTTTCTCGGGTGAATCACTTCCATGTACATTTCCGCCGATAATGGCATGTCAACACAAGACAGCACTTTCATCGGAACCTCTTCGCCAGGGATGGTTTTAATCCAGTAGACATTACCGGGACCGCTGTGCAGTTCTTCCCAGCCTCCTTTTCCTAGGTCATTTTTGTACCACTTCGCTCTCTCGATTTCCTTCTCGCAAGAATAAGAGGTGAAAAAATCTTCTTTTGACTGCATGCTGAATTGAGTGTTGTAGACTTGAGCCAGAAGAGATTGTGTCACAGCTTTTGGTTCTGCCCTCGTGTGTTAGTACGCAAGAGCCGATACAAGACCAAACAACTCACTACGGCTAACTCACGACTCCTTAAGGTCGCGGGGGATATCTACAGCATGAATAAATTCATGAAGCGAAATTTCGCTAGACCTGCATGTTTTAAAACCCTTATTTCTCCGCTGTTATGGGTGCGATTAAGCTCAAATTTTACAGAGACATAAAGAAATGATGAATGATTATGTATGTCATCTTTTATTTGGTGAATTGGACTTAACGGCGATGTTATAGCCTTGTTAGTGCCAAATTGGGAAGAACATGATTTTGTGGCAGAGTTTGCGGAACGAGTAGGAGACAGCACACTCTGATCTTGTCAAAAACTAATCAGTCAATATCTCTAGAGTGTCATAACAAAAGCGGATTTTTTAATTTAAGATTTGCCAGCAAGTAATATAATGGCGGTTTAAACGCGCAAATTTTAATTGAATGCCTTCTACCTCTTTCTAAAAGCGCTCTTTTAAAATTCCGCTTCTGTTATGACACACTACAGTATTCATAGTTTACCTATCTGCAGTGGCAAGTCATGAAGTTATGTATCCGCGCTGTATTCTCTGCCACAAAATTGTCGGAAAAGTCCAAACTTTAAGATTTCCGAAGGTGTCCCGACCAAAACACGATCAGTTTCCAAAGGAGAGATGTAATTATGATAATGATATCATAGGCAGGCGCGTAGCTGAGGTTTTAGGAAGGGTGTTCGTATTGACAGGAATATTTATTAGAGGGTTATTAAATACGAGCGCCGAAGGCGTGAGCCTCTAGGGGGGTCTGGGGGCATGTCCCCAGAATATTTTGAAATCTAGAGGCCCGGAAATGCTATTTTCAGCATTGTGCACGTCAATATTTCAAACTCGATGGAGTGTAAAATAACACTTATTTTTAGTCATAACAACAATATTTCCGGCGTTTTTTTAACTTGATACATTCATACATACATACCGGCTTAGTACACTAAACGTTTTACAAAAGCTTGACTTGTGGTACAAAGGCATCTCAGGGTAAAAGCTTAAGCCCCCCAGACCCCGGCTCCACCGTCAATGTACTAAACGCAGCGTCAAAGCGTCAATATGCACTAAATACACGTATCACCTGGGTCCCCCGAAATTGTATTCCCCGCCTTTCGTCTATTGATACTCCATTTAACAAATCCCGAACGCCTGTTAATTAAGGAAATATTTTTCAACGATGGGATTATTTTGACTACATATAATACTAGGTCACTAGGATATATTGAGGCCACTTACTTACTAATTCACTACAGGACTATTTGTAAAGCAAACTTGACAATTGCATCATCCTCGGGTGGAGGCCATGAGAGCCAGTGAGGAGAGCCCATTCTCCTGACAATTTAATACTTTCCCGATACTTTTTGCGTTTTCTTGCAGGGTAATTTAAAAGCTGCAACACTCAGTTTGTTTTCCATTCCCCCACTATTTGCTAATTATACCTAATCGTACCTTTTTGGTACGCTTCGGCGGCATATCAGGCGAGTTTGGTCAAGCCATGGTTCGTATTTTGGCGAGACGCAGTCGAGCCAAAATACCCATGGCGAGACCAAATTAAACGAGCCTGATATGCAGCCGAACCGTACCAAAAAGGTACGATTAGGTATTTACCGTACCCAAATTCAGCCTAAACTCCGGTTATATTTATCGCTCTGTTGATGCCATGCTTGCAAGGTACGTACTGCAAATTGTGTTGTATGACTAGGTCTTCAACACTTTTACCAATTTCTTCTTCTGCCTTTTTTTTTTCACTCGTTTGTTTAGAGTTTCATTCTCTAAATTTTCAAGATCAAAATTAAGCGAAAAATTTAGAAATTCCGACTCCATTTTTCAGGCTGAATGTCTCAGTACTCATCGGCAAACATCGCGCAATTGGCGTGCGCGCTCAAGTTTAGTTTTGGCGGGAACGTTTTTCTCTTTTTACGACCGCTAAACATCGCTTAATTTAAATTACGAAGTTCTGTTTTATTGGTAAACCTCTTTTCAATTCATCGTACAGTAACACTTCTTTACTTCAAAGTGACCGTGATATGGTGGCATATCCGGTCAGTGACTTGATATCGTAGGATATCAGGACAGTAGATCGCGCTTCTGATTGGCTACTTGTGAATTTGGGTAAGGTAAAAGCTGAAAATCAACAGTTTGTGTTTTCAGTCCTCCATTATTGACCTCCAAAGGGGGTTCGTTCGAACCCCTTGAACCCCCCTTCCTACGCGCCTGATAGGTGACAAATTACTCCTTAATTTTGGCGCGAAATTTTAACGTTAATTTATAATTTCACATGTGAAATTATAAAATTGCCATCACGGCAACGTAGTTAGCGGCAAGATGGCGTCCGGGATAAAAGACGTTTTAAAGCTTAAACTTTATACATTTTCGCTTGAATTTTATCTTAGCCAGCTATATTTGAAACTTTTTGTCAACAACAGAAAGGAGTCGAACAAAGGTTTTCTTCAAAGACTAAAAAACTTGCGAACTTAAGCAAAATGTATGCTTTTCAACTTTTCACGCTCGGAGTTCGCGATGCATGTATACCAGTCAAAAACCTAAGATTCCAAGCGTAATTTGTCACCTATAATATTAATATGAAATCAAATGTTATACTCGTGAAATTAGGAAATAATTTCACTTGCATTTTGACAAAATGCGCGTGAAATTATTTCCTAATTTCACTCGTCACCATTTGATTACCCATACTTATATTCCACGCTTTTATGGTAAGAACAAAGCGTTTTTAAAAAGGACACGATTGTTTATGCCGAATATTATTGTGATTACTCTGAGCTGCAGAAATTTTCAAATTTGAATAAAAACAAGCTCACAGACTTCCTACAATTTATATCAACGTATAAAGCTAAGTGTTGTTTTAAATCGGTCAAAATATCAAAGAAACAGGATTTTTTTTCAACACGCGCACGCACTCATATTTTTATCCAGTCATGAATAGACCCATTTCAGACGTGACGTTACGTCCCGTGACTTTGTGAACTGGAGGACAACCTTGTGTTTGTTTTGACAACATGGCGGTCAAAGGCACGGGCACGCGAGGTTTTTTGCCGGGCTATTTCGATAGTTTAAAACAGAAAGAATGCCGAGAGCGATACGCTGCAAAGTTAAATGACATAAACGGACAAGACCCGTACGAGATCCCACGAAAAGAGTGGCTTGATGACTTCGATACTTGGCCAAACGTGACCTACATTCATGTCGGAATGTACCTTCTGTTCAGTGCAAGCCCTTACACCAAAGAACAGCTGATGAATAATAAAAGTCTGGACTGTTACAAGAACTTCGCACATGGATGGGTTCGAGAAGTTTTTAGTAGGAAATTTGGCGAAAATCGTCTCCTGATCGGCAAGGTAAGGCTTATTAATTGTCTGCAAACGTGCTCGAAAATTTTACCTCATCACATGAAAATTATATGTGTTGGTTTAAGCTTAGGTTCGCATCGATCGCGGCTCGATTATAGTTGGTAACGTAATGTTTTAATTTTTAGGTTAACCATTCACAAAGGATGTCCGAGAAGCCACTGACTCCCTGGGTTGTCTGTGCAAAGTCAGGCAAAGTACTTTCTGCACACTGTGATTGCATGGCTGGCCTTGGCGAGAGCTGTTCCCATGTTGCCTCACTCCTCTGGGCGATCGAAGCTGGTTGTAAAAAAAGGGATTCTCTGACAGTTACAGATAAAAAGCCTATTGGGTCCTTCCTTCTGCCGTAAAATCCGTACCATATGCCAGAGTTAAAGACATTCAGTCTGGTAAGATCCCAACCACAACATCTAACACAGTCAAAGAATCATCTGTTCCAGCTCCATCAGAAACTGAACTGAAAGACTTTCTCAACAACATCAAGAAATGTAATTCTAAACCTGCACTTCTATCTCTTATTCCTGCCCACTCTGATGCCTACATTCCTAAATCCCTGAGCCCGGAACTACCTGAAATTTTTGTAAACCTATTTGACAGTAGCCTTGCTGATGCAGACTACCCAACTCTACTTAAAAAAGCAGAAGAAGTACTCAGCAATCTAACAGTGACAAAGAAACAACAACAGCTGGTTGAGGAAAAGACAAGAGACCAGGCAAACTCTAGACTCTGGTTTCGCATGAGAACAGGACGGATTACAGCATCAAAATTCAAGAGTGCCTGCCACACAGACCCATCAAAACCTTCGCACTCATTGGTGAAGGGCATATGTCATCCAGAAATGGCTCGATTCAACACTGAGGCAACCAAATGGGATTGTCAACATGAGCGGACCGCAAGGGAAGCTTACTGTAAATACCAGAAAGAACGCCATGATAACTTCAGCGTAACAGATTCGGGCCTCTTCCTCAGTACAGATCACCCTTACCTGGGATCGGAGCATCTCCAGATGGACTGGTACATTGCAAATGCTGTGGTGCTGGTGCTTGTGAAATCATGGTCAAATGGTTGGCTGCGATAATGAACTGTGTCCTTATCAGTGGTTCCACTTAGATTGCCTTAGGTTGAAAGCAGTTCCGAAATCTAAGACTTGGTACTGCCCTGAGTGCCAAAAGCGTTGCAAAGGAAAATCTATGCGGGTCCAACGTGCAGACAAAATTGCTCTGTCCCATAACAAACTCGTGTTATAGAGCATCAAAATAACACATGTATATAAAATGCTTCACTACATGACGCTTCAGAACACTATATGATGAACATTGTTTACTTGGTTTCAAATACACTACTAATTCATTACAATGTTGATTGCAAAGTAAGTTTATTAAAGCTGTAATGTATCAAATGATTACTCAAAGCTGGTTTTGCTAATGTTTGAAATAAACAATTTTATTTCTATTCAAAAGGCACAACTGAGTCACAAATATTTACAAGGGCACAACAAATTGTTACAATTTTATCTAAGGTTGTTACATCCCCATTTCTCATAGCTACAAAGTCAATGGGTTGGGTTGCACTTAAAATACTATACTCCTTACGAATGTTCCCAATTACTCGTTCCACATGAATTCTAACATTTGCGATCCTTCGGGTTTGTTCCACCTCAATACCACTGAGCTGCTTTTTACCCTTGGTGAAAGCTGGGATTTTGATTGTTGAACAAAACAATCCTACCGACTCTTGGATGTCAAAACCCCTGTCTGCTAGAATGACATCCCCAGGAGTAAGGTGATCTAAGAGCTCACTGTTCTCTGTAAGAAACTTGTCACTTACCCTCCCACCCCACCCTTTAGAAATAAAACTTACAGTTCCTTGGGGGGTAATTCCTATCAGATACTTTACAGTGTTATGATGCTTATATGATGAAAATGTTTGGGCTCTTGCAAGGGGGTTCAAAGACCGGTCAAGGAAAATTTCAAAACAATCAATTATCACAACACAGTTCGGGCAATGTTTGCGAAAGTCCATTGGAAGGGTTTCTCGTAGAACATCCCTGTCAGGCCAAATGATCAGAGGTTTAAGTCGCTGGTAAAGGACATCAATAACATGAAGAAATGTTCGTGATACAGTAGATTCACTGATGCCTCCCAACCTGTACCCCAGGTCCTTTCCTGATAAGTTCAGCCTTAGGCGAATTATACACATTAAAAACTTCTGGAAGGGGGTTAGCACTCCCTTTGAAGACTGCAATAAATCCTTGACAAAATTAAATACACAGAGCAACAGCATCCAATTTCAGTGGCAAACCGGTATAAAACAGAACCTTCTCATTATCCTCTTCAAATTAGTCTTTACATAAGGAGTTCAGTTTCAACTTTTCTTTTAGGGAGGCATTTTCCTTCTCCAGTCTCGCAGCATTTTCCAAGGTTTCTGTAAAATACTCAGCTGTAAAATCGGTCTGACAAGCTTTGCAGTTTGATTCATCGATGTAAGTGTTTGCTTGTTCTTCAGTTGTTGATGGCTTAGACAGTTCCAGCAATGCAAAGGCACTCTCACTCCTCCTCCTTTTCTCATTCCTCTCCTGGGTTCGATTGTATCTCTCCTGGCTTTCTGGTGTCACTTTTTGGTAATCGTGTCCAAGGTTTTGACTTGGAGCCCAGTCCGGGTTGTTTTTATCGTAGATCGATGAAGGTTTGCCTAAGAAATAAAGTAGAGTTTTGTTTAATTGTCTAGGCTAATCTTAAACATGTAGCTGTATCTCGACAACAGCAACATGAAACATCGATGAACTCAGTAAGTTTGAATGCAGCTAGAGTCACAAAGATACTTTAGCCAATCTTATTTATCGGCCATCTGCTTTCTCTGAGCTTTGAAAATTATTATTTTCATACCTGTTATAAAATGGTCGCTGCAAACTCTTACGAATTCGCCTTGATTTGAAGAAATTTGCGGACCGCGGAACCTCCGGAACCTGCGGAACTTGCGGAACATGCGGAACCCATAATGTTATGCTAATAAAAATAAAATAACGAAAACTAAAATATATATAAATAAACTAAAACATCTCTAGCACTACTGGCAAATTCGTTTACGAGTATAAAGAAGAATTTGTTAAAAAATCTAGAAATAATTGGCGCAATTTACCGCGGAATATGCGCGATCAACTGGACCGTGTCACATGACGCCGTTGCAAATTTCCCTTTCGTAAACGGTCGTTGCCATTTGAAACGGTCGATGCCATTTCTCAGAACGGTCGTTGCCATTTGAAACGGTCGATGCCATTTATACTTTGGACCAAATCGCATGAAAGGATCTTTCAAACTTCTTGAGAGTATCAGATGTTTGTTTAGAAATGTCAAGCGATTCCAAAAATTATTTTGGTTTTCTAGTTGACGAAATATCCGAGCTTTGGTATACCATAAGATCGCTATGTTTTCGACACTTGTAAAAAATTGGGCTCAGCCCGGAAGTAAGAAATATTGAAACAGAAAACTGAGGAAAACTTCACGCAAACGATGAATGAATGAATATCTCCATTTACTTTAGTAACCTAATGAGAATATTCTATGCCTGTTTCGAAATGCCAAGCGATTCTAAAAATTATTTTGGTTTCGAAGTGGACGAATTCTTCGAGCTTGTGCATACTATTAATCGCTACGTTCTCAACATTCGGCATGCCGGTATGCACAAGCTCGAAGAATTCGCCCTGAATTCGTCCACTTCGAAACCAAAATAATTTTAAGAATCGCTTGGCATTTCTAAACAGGCATAGAATATTATCATTAGGTTACTAAAGTAAATGGAGATATTCATTCATTCATTCGTTTGCGTGAGGTTTTCTGCAGTTTTCTGTCTCAATATTTCTCACTTCCGGGCTGAGCCCAATTTTTTACAAGTGTTGAGAACATAGCGATCTTATGGTATACCAAAGCTCGGATATTTCGTCAACTAGAAAACCAAAATAATTTTTGGAATCGCTTGACATTTCTAAACAAACATCTGATACTCTCAAGAAGTTTGAAAGATCCTTTCATATGATTTGGTTTAAAGTATAAATGGCATCGACCGTTTCAAATGGCAACGACCGTTTACGAAAGGGAAATTTGCAACGGCGTCATGTGACTTGATATCACGTGACTCGGTCCAGTTGATCGCGCATATTCCACGATAAATTGCGAACTTGCCAGTAGTGTTAGAGATTTTTTAGTTTATTTATATATTTTTTTAGTTTTCGTTATTTTATTTTTATTAGCATAAAATTATGGGTTCCGCAGGTTCCGCAAGTTCCGCAGGTTCCGGAGGTTCCGCGGTCCGCAAATCCTCAGTTTAGTAACACCCGAAAGATCTTCCCTTCGTATCCTCGCCAGCCAAGTTGCTCGACGTTCCCTGCTCAACGCTTGCTTTTTCTCGTTCGATCGCGTAATTAAAGCTGGAAGACGATAATAACTTCGATCCTTGTCTCGATTTGAAAGATTTGAACAGCCAAATACAGCACGGAAGTTAACCATGGCGAGAAAACTTCGAATATTTACACTTGTTTGGCCGTCGCTACGCGTGTTTCCTAGAAATGTTTACATATGGTTGTCCTCCAGTTCGCAAAGTCACGTGACGTGACGTCACTTCTGAAATGGGTCTATATCTTGTAAAGTTGTCGATGTCAGTCGTTGCACTTCGTGCATACGCTTTAAATAAATGTATAATGATGAGCCTAAGGTGTCCCCCGCGACCTTAAAAAAGAAAAAACAATGGTTATTCCCTTAGGCACGGGAAGACGCGGACTTTGTTGACTGTGTTGAATTAAAGAATGTTTACATAGTAACAATTGAACCCAACTATAAACTAATCACATTTAGCCACTGTCTCGTGACGGCCTTTTGTCCATATATAATCGCGCAGACCCTTGAGATCATTATGTATGTATTTATTTAAAGAGTAGGCACGAACTACGACGACTGAAGCCGACAACAAACGAAATATTCATGACAATGTTTTTCTTTAAGTTCTTTGTACAAGTAATTACACGGTATTGTTCTCAGCTTTGCGTACCGTGCGCTGAAACAAAGTGAATTATCATAATTAGATTCACTGCTGCGAATATAGCATACGTCGGTTGTAAACATTGACTCGGAAGGTCTTCGGAAGCGGAAAATCCTGCAATTTTGTGTCCAAGTTTTTTTCGCCGATATAGAATTTCAGGAGTTGATTCGCGAGGAACATGAACTTGGCGCACCCTATTGTGTTATGACAAGAGCGAATTTTGAAATTTCGTTCTCAAAATGAAGATAGCACGTTTCAAAGTTTAGATTTCACATTTTTACTCTCTTAGAAGCAGATAACTTCTAGCAGTTTTTGAAATCGAAAATTTCGTTCTTGTCATAACACAAAAGAGGTTATAATTCATCACTAGGTTATATAATTATTTAACTCGGTGCGCTGTAGTAGTCGAAAACTTGGACACAAAATCGCATTATCTGCAGTTAAACTTTTAAGAACCTGTAACATTACAGTAAACGGTCATCTCTCAGTAATAGGACAATCATAATGTTATTCCATCATTCCTTAATATCCTTGAAAAATTTTAGAGAAATCGATGTTCAAAATGTAGCGAATTAAAGCTTTACAAGATAGCACTCCGTCAAGAAATTTGGTTAATGAATTTATTAATGAGCATGGGTCCTGCGCGACCTTAAATGAAAAGCTAGAAATGCATTTCATGGTATTAAGAAACCTAAGGGAATAACCATCGTATCTAATTCTTTGTTTAGGAGTCACTGGTAAGCTGTAGTGTATTGTCTAGGTTTTTTATCGGCTCTTGTGCACCAGTGACGAGGACACTGAGAACCAAAACAGTACCAAATGATTATGTAGAGCTTCTTTCGGTGGGCAGCACTGCGCCTTGTTTATTATGGATTGCTGACTTTTCAGCGTTATTC
Organism: Oculina patagonica; assembly: GCF_052425735.1. Taxonomy (NCBI): domain Eukaryota; kingdom Metazoa; phylum Cnidaria; class Anthozoa; order Scleractinia; family Oculinidae; genus Oculina; species Oculina patagonica. The sequence continues at coordinate 5,238,120 of NC_135766.1, forward strand.
TTTCTTCGGGCCAAAATGGGTATTTGGATGTGAAGAAGACGGTTTGGTAGTTGAAAGAAGCATTAAACGCTGATTTCATTGGGAGTTAACTGAAAGTAACTAATCTATCCCAATAGTTTTTATTGTTTCTTTTGTCAATCAAATTTGTTTGGCGAGGCGGAGACTACGCGAGGAGCGTCTTTTTCTTTTCAGTAGAAGAAAAGAGAGAAATTAGACCTCTGGCGCTGATTTGAAAAGATTACAGGCTTTTAGTATTACTATCAATATCTCGATAATGGGCCGCTTTATTATTCCAGTGCACTAAAAAAAAGACAAAAAGAGACTCATAAACAATACAGCTATAGCCTGAATTTCAGACGTTATTCAACAGTTCATAAGATGGAAAACAAAGTTGTTGCTCTTGACGTTTTAATTTGCGCTGTGATGTCCGAAGTTTATATCGATGAATTTGATTTCTTTTTGAAGCTTCATGGCTACATAACTCAAATTTGTTTCAAGTTGTTTTTCAGAATACTAAAATGTATAAAACCATTGTATTCCTCACTGAACTAGTCAGTGAACAGGCCCTCCAATCGAGGCCCTTCTCGGCTCGCTCGCCTATCTTTTCTGCCCTGCCCCACTTTGGAGCCTGTACGAAGGCTATCATTGAACCTTTTTCATTGAACCTTTTCGTTCGCATACTTTGCATAAACGCTTAAAGATTTGCGCGTTTTTGTCGCGATTGAAAATTAGGGTTATGTCTTACTTTAGATGTTCAAAGGTTTTTTTTATGAGTTAAGTTGCCTTCTACCTATTTCACAGTTCGCTAAAACATCTGCGAAATCCAAGTGAGGCAGCTCTTTTCAGCAACCTTTGTAATGTTTTCTTCGCCGGTCTACGACCATGCCATAGATATATGAAAAGCCAAAAGTTAAGAAACCTATAATGGTCCAATTTTATTAAAAAAAGCTATATCAGAGCATTGAAAATGTTAACAAGCGTTTTTGCTTGCAGAGGGGCTGATTACAATTTGAAAAAGTTAGGCTAAACCTTTCAAGCTCTTTCCGCGTCTTCAAAAATCGGTATTTATTGCCGTGATTTGATTTCTCCCTGCAAATTAAGGTTATTCAAAGATAATGTTTTTCATGGGTTGTTTGGTCTTTTGCTTTTGTATTCCGGTGACGAGAACAGCACTGAAGGAGGACAAATAAAGACTTATAACTAATTCAGCTCAGCCGTGTCACGGCTGAGTTAAGTTTATCATATTAAGTTCTGCCAAATACTTGCTATGAAACTTAAGGTTTGCAAAGAAATTAATTCTATGAATCTAAATGACAAAATCAAAGCTTTATTGCAACCAAATGTGTCTCCCGGGCGTTAAAATTTTAAAGTTTCAAGAAAACGAGACTAACTTTGAAAACTATTATATTCAGACCAACAATATTTTAAAAACCCATATCGCAATCCTTTTCAATCTTCGCCACTTTAGTCCATTCTTATCTTACTGTCTTTTGTATTTGCTGTGTTATTGAAATGTTTCTTTACTGTTTTAAGAGTTTATTTTAATATTGTACCGTTTTTAATGGTCATTTCCTATGACTAAATTAATGATACATTCGTGATACATTCGTGGTGAAATTCGTGGCGCTAGTTCTGGTGTCCAGTGCACTAAAGCTCGTATTAAAAAGTTCGTCTAATTCACTGACTAACCTCTGTAAAATACAGGGGCGTAGCCAGGTTTTCTGCATGGGGGGGGGGGGGGGGGGGGTCCAAATGTCGACCCTGACCGACAATCGAGCGCCAGAGGTACGCCTTGCTAGGGGGGAGGGGGGGGGGGGGGTGTTTCCCGGTAAAAATGGTTCTATTTTTCGTCATTAGAAATGTCTTAATTGTGAACACGAATTTCATAAAATTCCCAGTGCCAAACGTAACAGACTGGCAAAATATATTTAGAATAAAGGTAAGTTCGAGAAAGTTTGCTCTCGAAATTCAGACTCAGCGTGAGGGTAAATATTCGATTCTGCCATCAAAATATTTCAAAGAAGTTTTTATCACGATCGATTGTTAGTTGGCACGAAGAGGAGCTAATGGGATATTTCAATGCGCATCCGTGGCGAGTTGCAAGAACCGGAATTCGAGTTATTGGGGTAAGTTTGACCCAAATTTTGATCAAGGAAAAGGAATTTAGTTTGAGTTAGCGGGGTTTGGAGTTAACCGCGTTAGAGTTGACCGAAAAAAATGACTGAAAAGTGGGGTCAAATTCAAGGGAAATGGGACTCATTTCGAGTTAGCGGGGGAGTTCGAGTTATCCAAGATCGAGTTTCCTGACCGAGGTTCTACTGTAGTTAAATCTCATCCTGCCTCTCATTCATACCTCAATCGTCAGATAAATGAAACTTACTGTTCCGTACCGGTGCAGTAAGCAAATACCCTCGAATTTTTTTATTTGTCCAGATCTTTTCATTACAACTATACACCTTAAGGAGGCTCGATGTAGTTTTTTTAGACTAAGCGTGGTTGTTTTGAAAATTTAAATTACCTAGGAAGTCAATGTTCGATTTTTGCCAAAATACACCATAATGATCAAATGTGACCAAATTTTAATTTTTTAACCGTCACTTAGTCACAACGGTTACCATAGCAACGATTGACGTTTTCTTTTGTTCTCAAACAAGCTTGATTTTCTCGAAATCTAGACTGACACTTGGTGTTTATTTTTTGATATGTTAAAGTTTAGTAGATTGACTAACTGTTGACGAAATTTTAGAAAAATCTGTAAGAGCGTTTAGAAGTAAATCAAGAATGAAATTTTCAGAAAAACACCGTTTTAATATAAAATAGGCGCCTTA